>NC_045163.1:2651342-2951342 GCF_900700415.2 Clupea harengus | reverse complement strand
AGACTGACTGGAGGCCACTGAAGGGGAAGAATACATTAGTTTGAGGGTTGCCACAAAATACCAGAGCTGACTAGGAAAAAAAAGAAAAAGAGAGGCCATTTACATATGCCACAGGAAACTGGAATCACCAGTATGGCCTTCCATACCATTCACTATAAAAGTCAATGAGCTTCTTAAGCATCAGATGTCTAGGATCTACCTAGTCAGAATGCATGTTAATCAGTCCCCATAGGGCTGTCTTCTACCTAGTCAGACTGCATGTTAATCAGTCCTCATAAGGCTGTGTTCTACCTAGTCAGACAGCATGTTTATCAGTCCTCATAAGGCTTTAAACACACTGTAGACACTGAACTTCTCCATTTTCACTTCAGTGCCAATATCAGTCACTTAGATCTAGACATGAGAAGTGAGCAGCTCTGCATCTCAGAAGCAGGGTAGAAGTAGAGCAGCATCAGTAGTTTAGGCATCAGGCAAAATATTTCCACCCTCTGCATGGAGAAATCCATGAGAAACGGATTGAAAATGTTGATAGTTATGCACATACAGACACATATCTTTATGTTCAAACAGGTTATGACCTTCACTGTTAACACCTGAAATAGCTCAGGGACTCAGATAGTGGTATCAGTAGCCCACTCATATTGTGTATGGGAACCTAATCCCTTGCCACAACTACAACCTGCATCAAGTTCCACAATGTCATTCACATGTATTCATTAAGTTGAGGGAAACAAATTATGATTGTTCAATACAAAAGCTGTTATCAGTGAGAAATGTATTACAGTGGACCAGAAATCATCATATTTTCCAGGTAGGCAGGATTTGCCACTCCACTGCAGTAAAATGTCATGGCGTGAATGACAGAAACGTGCTGCTTTGTTTCTGGAACATTCCTGCCCAGTCTTAAGAATGTAGCACAAATGATGAATGACAGACAGAGCATTCCAGGAGAGAAATGACTGCCTAGTTAGGAAGTATATGACTCGAGAGACAGTGACACCCTTGGAAACCCTTAAGTTCATTCATGAGGCATTTGTCTATTACTGTGATGCACATAAATATAAAGGAGATGCTTTAAACAGATAAACCATAATTTTCTCAAAATCATTTTTTCATATAATTTGAACATTTAAATTGAACATCTATAACATACATTAATTTAGAATGTACTGTCCATATATTTTATAAGTAGCTATGGTATTTGTTAAATACTGGTATAGAATTACAACCACCTGTAAACTGACCACACATGTAATCCATTTTATAACAAAGGTGATCAGAACTAGCCTTTGTAAATAAGTAATACTCAGTGCTTTAGTCATTTATGTTCAGCATAGAGGTCACAAAATTCAAGACCTAACCAGGATTCCACTAGGAAAATACCATCACAGGATAAGGTGAAATTGCAGCTGAATCATAATCGCCGTGTTTCCACTATCGGGACAAATCCGGCCGAGCTAGTGCGTGCCAAGGCCAGTTGTGTCTCCATTGTCACTTCCAGGGCTCACAAAAAACTCCAATACCCACAACCTATTGTCCCAAAATAAACGAGTCATCTGATGCCATTTCTGTTTGATGTATTGATGTCTTCATTCACACAGAGAAAAAAATTGTGACAGGCTGAAACAAACTAAACTAACATTTGGAAAGGTGTCAGGAGTGGAGCCACACAGGCAAATAAAGAAGTTGAGCAAAGGGGATTTATGTACAGGCCTAGTGCCGAGATATTAACCTACATTAGGGGATGCTTCATTAACAATTCTTACATTCAGTGATGGATGGTTGATCTTTTTCATAAACTTGACCCAACATTTTAACAAATAACACCTCATGGATTAGTTGTTTAGACTTTTGTTGTCATTAAAAAAAATCAACAAGGCAGACAGCAGAGAGAGAGAGAAATGTTAGTTACTGGGCATGTAACTGCAGTCTACTTCCCAAGAATTTGCATTTCAGTTTCCATTATATCCTTTTTCTTAACTTATTCTTAACTAATTCAGTCCCTCCCTTTTTTTCAATGCAAAATCAGCAATGTAACGCTTTTTTTTAACGACACTGCATATTTTCTGATTCATAGCATAAATTGTGCAGAAAATTGCAGAAAATATGCCTCAATGTTGAATTGCCTCTTCATGGTGGTATAAGGCTATGCACATGTCTGTCTCAACGACTGCCACTGCTTAATGCCCTACTTGTTTGGTGTCAGGTGTGTGATGGAGTTAGTTAGCTTGGCATTAGACAATCGGTGGATGTTCACCACATAGCTGCATCTCTCACTGTAATCTTGTTATATGAACTACATACACATTGTGTTATTCTGTCTTGTTGTTGGAAAATTGTAAATAGTGTTCAATATTGCATTTTGGAAAAAAGAAAACGGGAAATCCTGGAGGGGCATATGTCTTTCTTCCGCATTCTGCTCTCTCTCCACATAAAAGTGCTGCCTGTCCACTTGAACCCCTAACAAGTACTCTGCTTACTGCTGCCCATTCCCACCTCACTATCATCTCTGTTTTTACTACACATTCCCCACAATGTACCACACATACTGAGTATTACTTCTTCCCTACAACTATTCTTACTCATAGAATCCTATGACTATGATGTTCTGAAACTGATTTCCTATGTGTTTCCATTGGCTTTTGTCGGGTATGCATGAATGTGTGTTCTCTCATGTGATGTCTGTATACTCACTGGCCACTAATGCTAATGCTGACAACCAGTTATGTACATGCAGACAATCACAGTCAAGAATATCACAACAGGACACTTCCTGGGAATAAACTAACCAAAAAGGATAGAAACAGGTGTTTCTTGCAGACTCTTATTTTGCCATGTCTTGTGTTTCTGTTACCTGTGTTAATACCTGTTAAGCCATGTCTCTGTGTTTACTTCCTGGTTACCATGTGCTTTATTCTGTTCTCTGTTCTGTCTCTGTTCAAACCCTTTGTCACTTCCTGATTGGTTTCACCTGTCTCTTGTTTTCTCGTTTAGTATATTTAAACTCTTGGTTTTCTTCAGTTCTTTGTCAATGTTTGTGTCTCCACACTGTTTTCGCTTTGTGTCTCCACACTGTTTTCACCTTGTGTATCCTGTTCTTGTTTGAAACCCCATGTCATCAGTAAAGAATCCTTGTTTTGTTAGAGCTGTACTACTTGGAGTTCAAAACGTAGCTGTGCGCTAAGTTAAACGTGATTGCGTTGTAAAAAAAATGTTTAAGTTCAGCTGATACGCTGTTAAACCGCCTGGAAACTGGAACTACCATATCCCAACCATACAAAGATAGGTTAAACCACAAGTGCTTATGACACAGCAATGGGGCTTGAGAAGCTGTGTGACTTCTTGCGCAACATGCAAGTTTAAAACCGTGTTAATGCCTTCAATGGAGACCAATGACCTGCTGACAGGAAAGAAGAAGGAAGAGAGAGAAACAGACAGAGAAGACCACAAAGGACAACCGTTGCATACAAACCAGACATAAATGTCCAATATATCCCTAGATGTAATGTCTAATGACAAACAACACAAAAAGACAAACAATCAACACAAATAAACAAATACCTGTACATCTTAGGACGTAACAGTACTGATAAGAATGTTTTGTGACCATGCTAAAATGATCTACTCCAGGTCAGTTACAAATTTTGAACTTGGTATATTTTATGGGCTACATGCAGGAGTACAATAAAACAATTAAAGTTTATGTACAAAACTAGTCAGCTATCGTAACGGTGTTAATTATCGGACGGCGTGTGTTATCGGCAAACGTTCGCGTTGTCATGTTAATCCATTATTAAACTGAAGTTATAGATTGTTGATCCATTATTAAACTTAGCATTTTGATTGTTTAACAGAATGGCCGATGTTTGACACTGTCCGATAACTGACATAGCTACGCTAACTAGGTAACGGACAGTAGACGTTGTCGCTACCGGGCGGTAGTCCTTTGGCGGATGGTAGTCCCTCACATTGCGCAGGCGTCACAACGACAGAACCACTTTCAATCATGGAGGAAAAAAGCGACGAAAGCCAGTTTTATCAAAACATGACCATTTATTTAAAAACGAGGAAGATGTTGTCACAGTGGACAAAACAGATGAGGTGGAGGATCAAAAAGTCTCTCCCCAGTTTCGTTTCATATGTTGACGTAGAGCCTTATGCTGTTAGCCGTTTACAACATAATTAAATATAACATTAAATATACCCACATTATGCGTTAAGACAAGCCCCATATGTTGACGTTCAAACCGTTTACAACATTATTAAATATTACGTTAAATAAACCAACATTATGCGTTAAGACAAGCCAGAGCCTTATGCTGTAAACCGTTTTGTTGTCTGAGCATGCGCAATTATGTTGAGCCTTATGCTGTAAACCGTTTGTGTCTGAGCATGCGCAATGTGAGGGACTACCATCCGCCAAAGGACTATCGTCCGGTAGCGACAGACGTTCTTTGTAAAGACCCAAAGCAGCACCGTTGGCACTGGTAAAAGCTAGTGAGCATGCTGACTGATGGATTAGATGCCATTTTGATGTACAAGCTGTTCTTTCACTCCCCCAGGGTTTCTGTCCTGAAGCGCAAAACTACATAGTAAAAAGCCTTGGTGGCTAGTAGGAATGACCGATGTGTTCCTCCGGTGGCTGGTAGGAATGACTGATGTGTTCCTCCGGTGGCGAGGAATGACCGTTGTGTTTATCTCCCCTTAATATGGCTGTCATGGCAAAAAGTGACCGGGTGCCAAAAAGAGCCCGGGTGATGTAATATTGGCTTTCGAACGACTCTTGAGTGACAGTTGCTATACCAACGTTAGCATTACGTCACCTGGGCTCTTTTTGGAAGTCAGACTACCTCAATAACGCGATTTACCCCAGAGCATCTCGCATTATACTTCGCTACCTGAGACGAGCTTGCCTGTATTTTACCTGCAATAAACCAAGCAAAACAACCATGTGCTTGATGTTTGACTGTGTTAGGAAAGTTGTTGACTCACAAGTTTGTTATAGTGTCAAAGTAAGTACATTTCAACCGGTTTTGCCGCTAGCATCTCGTTAGCAATTAGCAATTCTTCCGTTAGCTGGGGCACATTATTTTGCTTAGTGTATAGCTAGCAAGCTAGTATGAAGTCTCCCAAGTCTTTCTAAATAGGCCTATATCAACAAATAATGGTAGATCTTAAATTATTTAAGATGTTAGCAAATGAACTGGCTGGCTTGCTAAAAAGGTAGATGAACAAGCACCGTGTAGTATTTAAGATGTTAGAAAATGAACTTGCTGGCTTGCTTAAAAGGTAAATGAACAAGCACCATATATTATTTAAGATGTTATTAAATTAACTGGCTAGCTTGCTTAAAAGGTATATGAACAAGCACCGTACCGTATAGTATTTAAGATGTGAGCAAATTAACTGGCTGGCCTGCTAAAAAGGTAGATGAACAAGCAACGTATATTATTTAAGATGTTAGCAAATTAACTGGCTGGCTTGCTAAAAAGGTAGATAAACAAGCACCGTATATCAGTATATTTTCTCCTTTTTTATAAAAACGAATTTCTACTCTAAACAATTTCAATTGAAATGCAAATGATGATGTAAACGGCTAACATGGAACACTTTATTTACCGGGTAAAAATTTGTTTAGCCACAATATATAGCGATTCAAAAAGTAGTATTGACTGCAAATGTTGATGTACAGGATACCGGCAGGTGTAGCTAAAACAGAATACTTAGTAGTTTTAGGCACAATATTAAGTGACTAACAAGTAGTTAATGGCTTTCAAACGACTCTTGAGACTGACCAAAAAGTGCCCGGGTTACGTAGTGTCCGGTCTACGTAATGCCAGCGTTGGTATAGCAACTGTCACTCAAGAGTCGTTCGAAAGCCAATATTACATCACCCGGGCTCTTTTTGGCACCCGGTCACTTTTTGCCATGACATGACCAATTAACTTCAAAATGAATTTGAGGACCAACCCAACCCAAAATACCCTAAAACAGTAAAAAAGAAAACTGCATACTGGGCTTTAGATGATGTAGATTCTGTCATCTATTACTTGTTTTGAATTTGTGTTTCTTTTCAAGTACATTTGCCAGTTTATGTTCCTCATCTGGCCCGGGACCATGCCAGATCTGGGCCAGAGCACATGATTATTGTGGGTTATCAGTGTGTGAGCCAGTTTTGGGGTGGGGACTCAGCCAGAAGTGGGTCAGAACGGAAGAAAGGGTGTGGCCCAGAGGTTGACCAGACACATGTAGCTATCTGGGACATCCAACAGTGGTTTCTCTGAGCTGTGCAGTAATTAGTGCTCTGAAGTGTCCTTGGTACTACAACTAGACAGCCAGAGACATTGGCAGAGGAATTCCTGCAGTGCCACACAATCAAAGCCTCTTTGCTTTGTGCTAGTTTTGGGGTGTTAATTCAACTGTAAGGCTACTATCACTGAGCAACCCCTAATACACAAGTCGGTCTCTAATAATTTTCGAATAATAAGTTTCACTCAGTGTCTTCTGCGTTGTGTAAAAAACTATTAAAATATCGTTTTCTGCTGTGCAATGTAGGTGTAATTCAGGCTCTATGTATACCACATACTCTTGTGGGAATAAGATTGAAAATCATTACATGTCTTTCTCTGTATTTCTGACTCTGGCTTTGTCTAGTTTATATACTGTGCAGGGTAAATGACGGATAAAACGTACATAATCACCAGGAAAAAACTCATTAAAATCACACCATTGTTCATTAATAGTGTTAATTAATCATTTGAGGGTTAGCACTGTAACATTCTCCATTGAAACTACTTTCTCCATTCACCTTAGCACTCTTTTCAAGCATAACGCCGTCACGGGTCATGTCTTTGTCACTAATTTTATTGTAATCGCATGTTTTTTATTCCTCAATAATCTGTTTTTTTCCCTCGCTGAGAGCGGTGACTCTTCTGATGCATTCTCTTCAACCTTCACGCTTCCTTTGTTCTTGCATTCAGATTTTTCCACACAACAGGGGGATGAGATATGTTATTTCTTGCTTGAGAAGAAAGGCTACCACAGTGGGAATCTGCTCTCTATCTCTCTCTCACTCTCTCTCTCTCACTCACACACACACACACACACACACACACACACACACACACACACACACACACACACACTCTCTCTTTCTCTCTCTCTCCCCTCTCGCCCTCTCCCCCTCTCTCCAGAGGCATTTTCACAAATAATGAAATGCAGAAGTGACAAGTGGAGCCATTACTTTATGGACATGTTTCCAGGTAGCAGATGTCTGATGGGGATGTGGCGGCTCCAGACTCCAGGTTATAAATTGTTTCTTAGGGCCCTCTGGGCTTTAACATTTGGAATATGAGCACATCAGTGGTCGGGTTTCAGAAGAAACACTACTGACACAGATATCGGCCAGCTCCATAAAAAATGGGCAAACATACCAAAAATGTCATGAAAAGGCCCATTCTAGAAGGAACTATGAGTATGGTTAGCAATCAAAAATGCATTTGAACAATGCTAAGAAAATGCTCTTCACAAAAAATGTGTTTACAATGAAAGCTAGTCTGATTACAGAAGTTCTCTCCTGCCTCCCCTCTTCACCCTGCCTGCTGAACTATTCCCTCCAGCCCACTAGAGTCACAGATGCGTGACACATCTGACAAAATGTCCCACAGCAAAATGAATGAAAAATAAATCTGTCTATCAATAAGCTGCTTGGGAGCTTGCCAGGGTGGCACGAGCTCTCCACATATGTAGTTTCAGACAAATTCTGAATCCTGTCTCGCCCTGATTTTAGAGGGAGAAGAGAGGGAAAAATACTTTTTTTCATTTGGGATGGTGATTGGATGAGGCATCAGGTTTTAATCTAGCTTTTTTTGGGAGTTGCATGGCTTGATTTTGAAAGCAGCTTAGCGCTGTCTTTCAGCAGAAGATGGGCCAGTATGGGTGAAGGCTGTTTGTCACAAGGCAACATGAGAAGAACACCAAACCAACACCTGCTGCTGAAGAGGAAAACTGACAAAATCAAGTCAAATAATCAGATGGCTGGTCAAATTATTCTCTCCAAAATCAACCTGACATATAATGCTCTAATTCACAGGACAACTTTAAGGAAACTCTCAAATCAGGGGTTATATGTTGAAATGGTATTGGCTCATATCGTGTCCTGTGCTTGTTGTGTCAGATTCAAACGTTTAGAATCTTTAGTTTGAGTGTATTCCTTCTTGCCTCACATAGTACCACTAGGAGGAAGATCTAGTGAAAAGGAACATCTATCACAGTTTATTGGTACATAAAATCCTTTTTTTAGACATGTGTAACAGATGAAATTGGGTGTTTTGGGTATTGGGTATATCATTTGAAGGTTAGTTAATGATGGAGATGTGACATCATCAATAATAATTTAAAGCAACACTATGCCACTTTTTGAGGTATGTTTATATAGGCAACTAGTTTTGGTATCATCTTCAAATTCAATGTGATGGTAGTTGGTCATGTGAAGGGCATACAAACACACCTGCTGTTGCCACTAACCAACCAGGCAATGTGCCAGGTAGTTCTGTGATATTGGATGAAACACCTGGCATAACCTGATCCAGATTCACTTTGTGAATATGGTCCAGCCTCGCTTCACTGGGGACTGTTTCAGGTCGCAAAACTGAGCTAAGAGCATTGGGTGAAAAGCTTTCACAGCATGACATTAACCCTAAAAGACACCAGTTAGCATGACATTAGCAACTTTATCCCTTAAAGACACCAGTTAGCATGACATTAGCAACTATATCCCTTAAAGACACCAGTTAGCATGACATTAGCAACTATATCCCTAAAAGACACCAGTTAGAATGACGTTAGCAACTATATCCCTAAAAGACACCAGTTATCATGATGTTAGCAACTATATCCCTAAAAGACACCAGTTAGCATGATAGCAAGCTCTTATCAGTGCTGAGTGTGCTTCTGTTGGTGTTTTGCATACTTTTTAGGTAATTAGCTGCTTTAAGTCATCAATAAATTAGAAGTTTATACTGACCTTTTTATGCGCCTATTTTGATGTTGCTCGGTTTCAACTCATCAATTATATTTTTTTCTGTGTAAAATTGAAAGTGTACATATGCTTGCTGTTTGTTCATGTGTAGGTGAGTAAAATAATAATTGGTTGTGGTGGTTTGGTTAAATTACCATGATCCAATCAAATAAACTCCATTGTCAAGCTACAGGTCCGACTTGCATTTAATGCATTTACGAGGGCAAGAACATTGTAGTTCTATCTCTGAAAAGCTTTCCTCACATTTCATTATTTCTTTCAGTTTAGTTCTTTTTTTTTTTTTTATCTTGCTGTCTCTTTTGAAGCCGCAGTCCCCTTGGTGTTACTGTGATTCTAATCGCAGATGACAAAACTATTTCCAATTAACCTTGTCTAATTGGCAGACGGAAACCTGTGAAGGGTGGCGACTAGAATCAGGCTCTCTCGGAATCTACTGAGGCCCACATGTTCCAGAACATGGCCCCATTATGCCACAAATGGACAGCTCATGTTAAGGAGACTCACAATGCTCATAGTTTCTCGTGTCTGTGTAAGGTTGTTAAAGCTTTAATCAATTACCAGTTATTACAGATCAATAATAATTCCCATGGAAATACAGCTGTTCAGTGATTCCAGGTGATTTGCCGACGATTTTATCACATTTTTAGTGCTTTCTTTATTCAGGAAACATTGTATGCAGAAATTCTGTTCATATCATCAATCGTCTGGACTGATGACACCATTGCTAGATGGCATTGCAACATAACTGCTTTAAATAGCTAAGTGGGTGCAGCATTTGATTCCCATTTCCTAGAGTATCATTGTAGTCAAGAGTAAGAAAAATCAACCAAAACGATGGCAAATAATAGTATTCATATGTGTGTGGACACTCTCTGGTCAACATCAAACCAAAGCCATTTGCAGAATAACAGAACCAGATCAATATTTATAAGAAACCTGTGTGAGCTGTTTCTATTGCCAGGGACCAGAGGACTTTAATGAGGCACCACGGTGACCTGATTTCCATTTCCTTTCTGTCTGATTCTTCGTTTATGCTCCCACAAAAATGTTAACACTTTCACAGGTCTTCAGGCAGTTAATTATTTGTAGATCTAGTGTCCCCTAAGCTGAGTCTCAATCCCCCTTTGGCCTCGTTCTGCCCCTGTGCTCATTCATGTGGTGCTTTGTATCACATCACAAGAATTTTAGTATAACATGGGAGGTTGCTCCAGTTATATATCTAACATTGCGGCTAATGAGAAGGTTTTAATCCGTTATTAGCTTCATCAGGTTTCACTCTCACAGAAGCGATAGCGTGCAGCAACGCATGTGCACTGTGGCACAAACATAGATGCTTTAGAGAGAGAGGTAAAGGTGTGGTCAAAGGCACTAAGAGGGCAGGGCCAGGCCGAAGTTAATTAGTGAAAGGTTTGGTTAAAGCTGACCAAAAGCATTGCCGAGCAATCCTTTTTAATCGAATGCGTCAGACGAGATTACAATGTAAGAAGATGGCAATATCGCCATGGGTTTTGGACAGTATTTGCCAGGAGCACTTTTACAAGGAATAAACTGTAGTGCTTCTTCTGTTAATTTGTTGATTGTTAAATCGTTGACAATTAAATAATTGTAGTTTAAAATGCCCATACCACATCCCTTTGAAATTACTGTTACATTGTCAATCTATAAAAAAGAAAGTGTCATAGTTTTGCTCACTTAAATCCCATGACAAGCACATTTTGTCCAGATCAATATAGGCTAGCCTACCGTATGAACCTCCATTCTGGAGAATTTATTTAGGCCTAGCATGTCAAAAATATAACGTTCGTAACTTGTGATTCAATTTAATAATCTAAATTAGTCTAATGAAACACACTGGCTCTTGCTGCGGTGCGAAGTGTTCAATGCAACAACATGTTAGGTTAATTTCAGGTAACTATGGTACTGGACATTAATTAGATTGAAATCTTATTGTTTGAATGTCTTTCTTTACTTCAAATTATTCTTGGAACAAACTACTATTTGATGCTGTCGCTGCATCTAGAACCCCACTAGACAAAGAGGTGAGTGAAAGCCTGTTTAGCTTAGCACTGGGTCATCGGGAGATATATATACTGTATATAAATGTATGAATTATAATGACGCATGGCTACTGGTGACTGTATGTGTGTGTGTGTGTGTGTGTACTGACACCTCTCTGGCTTGTCCCAGAGACAGTGCCCACTGCCCAGGGTGGTAAAGAACCTGTCAACCACAACAGCAGCAGTGACCAGTAGCCTACATGGATGGGGAGTGCATAAGATATGGGAGATTGTGAGTTTTGTTTTATGTTGATGAATCTGAACATTAGGACAGACGTAAATACAATCTCTTTCTCCGTCACGGCCATGCCAAGAAAAGACACCTTTTGGGATGGCGCACATTTCTTCTTCTGCCATAGTCTAAGTACACTACAATATATGAATCGACATAACAAGAAAATGATTGTGTATTTAGCCAACATCATGGATGACAATTGTTTCGGACAGTCAGACAAATTGGACTACCTCTTCCCAGACGGCCAACACAAACATTACATTTTTTTTTTAAGCCTGCCAGGATATGTGTTAACTTTGAGGATATGCGATGTAGATTAATTGCATTAACCACAGGTCTGCTCCTTTTTCCTTGCAAATACAGAAATGTGTTGGCCTAGGCAAAAAGCTCCACTCTTCCAAGAAAGGGAATGTAATATTGATTTGGCAGTTAGATCAATCAGCATTGGGCAGTAATAGCCTGTGATTGGTGCATACAAATGTGTCCTGTCAGAGAAGAACATGTTGCCATGCCTCTATCCAAAATCCACGCCTCGGCGGAATTTTTTTATTTATCACCGGCTTTTAAGACACTTCGCCTGGGCGGAATAGGCCATTTCTGCAGAGTCTCCGCCACCAAACTAGGGTCCTAACTGTAAACTAAATGCACATAGACATCAAATACACACACACATTTTTCCTGCTGCCTCTGTAAAACACAATGTTGATAAGCTCTCTGTCAGGCAGTGAAAGACCTCCTCCTTCAGTAGACCATCCTCCTTGAAATTCCCCATCAAGTAGGTGCCGACAGGCAGCTTTATTTGTCCTTATAATTTTTGGTTGGAGGGGCTGACAGGCACAATGTCCTTTAATACTGTGGCTGGGGGGAAACTGCTGACACGGTCTCTTGTCCTGTGAATTCTGGGCTGA
This sequence comes from Clupea harengus, assembly GCF_900700415.2. Classification (NCBI taxonomy): domain Eukaryota; kingdom Metazoa; phylum Chordata; class Actinopteri; order Clupeiformes; family Clupeidae; genus Clupea; species Clupea harengus. The sequence goes on along the minus strand of NC_045163.1, from coordinate 2,939,102 downwards.
CAGATTCTGCTGACACCAAGACCTGTCTTGAGTATTCCAACAAAGAAATTAAATGCCAACATCCCAGCTTCTTTACCCTGTTCAGTGCTTCTGTGTCACTATCTTTACTTGTTTTCTATGGTGGAGTGCTTTTAAAATAACATGTGCCTAATAACGTCATTGTTTCCTTGCAATGATATATAGATTGCCCAGTATTCAATCCAAAAGCACATTTTAATGAAAAGCTTTCGGCTGTGCAAAGTTTAAGCTCAAGATTATATTTTGCCTACCTGATATTCAACATGCTATTGGTCTTCAAGCAGTTACAGACAGAATGCTTTTTAAGTTCAAAATGATTTACAAACATATACTAATTCAAATATTACATTACATTCCAGAAAGAAAGAATGTATTTTGATCTGATTGGCTAGTGTAAAGGACATTATGCATCCATAATACATTCCATGAAATTCCATGAATTTCAGATGTATGCATGGCTTCATTGTGTCAACAGATTCCTCTATCTCGCCATCACAAAAATCTTCAAGAGGTTTGGGATGCAGAAACTCAGTTTTGATGGCAAAGCCCATGTGATTTTTTTTAAATCTGGGGCACGCTTCTCCTCTATGCATGTCTGTGTCTATGTCTGGAGTCAAAGTTGCTTCACTGTAGACGAGGGCACATTTGTATGCAGAGGACCTGAGCCTGATGATGTCCCATTTTGTGAGTTCTCATTAAATTAACAGCAGGAGAAAGACAGCCTTCTCACAAGGTGCATGCAAATCACATCAGGTTTCTGTCTATTTTAAAATAAATATTATTTTCAGGAAATACTATTTAGAACCTTACTCTGTTTACAAATTGATGTTTTCTGGCGTGTGTGTCTATGTTGTCGTCCAACACAATAAGGAACACTACATAAAAACACCAAACATGCCAAATTTATCAAAAAGTGCTGGTAGATATTTCACATTCCTTTTATTTTTTCTTTTCGAGCTCAGTTTCACTGATGCTGCCTTTCTGAAGGGGCCCTGACAGCAAAATGGATTAAAAGGAGGTCTGCTGATGGAATACATATCAAATCTGCGGCATGCAATTGTGGCTCCAACATTTGCAAGGCTTATGACTTCTGCTGAGGCTTTGGATCAATCATGTCTCCTCTCCCTCTCCTCTGCTTCACAGGGCCCAGAGAGCTCTTGATCACCTGCTTTGTCTGAAGTGAGTCACCTTGCAAATATATGAATAGCAAATGTGGTGAATGTAATCTGCTGCCGCGCTGCTACATCCTCAGCATTTGCATACCTGCCAGCCCCTGTTGTTAACTGCTGCATCTCAAGCTCCCTGCTCCAAGAATCCGCAATGGTATGCATATATTTTTTTTGTCATCCTCCCTCCTCTCCCGTCTCCCCACACACACTCTCACTCCACTGTCCCCCTTCAACAAACACCACCCTTCTTCCCCCCATCGTTGAGGTGTCAGGGTAGGTTTTTTTTTTGGTCGCCAGCAGGGTACAGGGTGACAGAAGGAGCAGGTGGAATGCCGACTTAATGACACATCTCCAACTGCCCTGCCTGGGACACCCTGATCAGTCGCCGTCATTCTCAGACCCCCACCCCACACACACACATAAGCCCCCAGCCTGACCCCTCCTTGCCATCATTCCTATCCGTTCAGTATTCTACACCCCCCCAGCACACACCCACTCCATCAGGGTTAAGATCCCCTCTGATGTATTGTGCCTGGCTGTAACAGAGGGTGTGGAGCTACTCAGAGAGCTAGTCAGATCGGAAGGAATGATTTATGGGGGCAAACGCTCCTACTCCGTCTCATGTAATATTGGTGTCTTCATGTGTCCACTCCGTCTCATGTAATCTTGGTGTCTTCATGTGTCCACACAGGCTCATGTAATCTTGGTGTCTTCATGTGTCCACACAGGCTCATGTAATCTTGGTGTCTTCATGTGTCCACACAGGCTCATGTAATCTTGGTGTCTTCATGTGTCCACACAGGCTCATGTAATCTTGGTGTCTTCATGTGTCCACACAGGCTCATGTAATCTTGGTGTCTTTATGTGTCCACTCCGGCTCATTTAATCTTGGTGTCTTCATGTGTCCACACAGGCTCATTTAATCTTGGTGTCTTCATGTGTCCAAACAGGCCCATTTAATCTTGGTGTCTTCATGTGTCCACACAGGCCCATGTAATCTTGGTGTCTTCATGTGTCCACACAGCATTTACTCCCTGATTATAAATATATATGTTGTGTGTAAACATGTATATGTTTATGTATGTATACAGTTATTGCATAGAAGCTAGCAGATGAAGGCAACATTAATAGTTGAATTTTCTATTTTCATAAAATAATTTTGTAATACAGAACTAGAACATCCTTGATTTTTAAGCAAAAAGAGTTCATTGCTTTGGAGAATGTATATGGGCGACATTTGTTTTGTGATTCCAAGGGCATTTTGTTCTCACTGTGGAGTGTCTTATTTTTACTTAAGGAAAACATGATTCCTATGATTGAACTAAACAGGTACCTACTAAATGTTTTAAAAGTGTTTTCACTGGTAAAACTAAAAGATCCGCTGATCAACTTGAACACCAGTGTAGCATCAAAATAAAATAAATAAATCACTTTTCTTCTCCAGTATCCAGGCACTTCAAAAGTATTGAGCACAGAATTCATGACATCACTGTGCACATTATTTGTGTTCTGGTAAAGAAATCACAGAAATGTGATCACTCAGAACTTCTGAACCCTTTGGAATGAATGTTATACTTTTGCTCAGCTCAAGAAAGAAGACCTTGCTTGTGCTCCTGAATCCTTGTGCGTAGGACTAGAATTACCTTCTCCTCTATCTATATCAGTAGCACCCCCACTTCAGGATTGTGGGCCCCACTATGTTCAAAACTTGTTTACAGAAGAGTACACAATGTTTTAAAATGTCCAGTGAGTGTCATTATGGATGTTTTCTGTGGAGCAGAAATTGAGAAACAGAAATGCAGGGACTAAAAGAAATATAAAAAAAGAGAGAGAGAGAGAAAGAGAGAGAGAGAGATGACATAAGGGACGCAAGAAGAAGAAAAGCAGTGTTCTTACTGACACGCTCCCCTGTGGCTTGGGTGATGGAGCAAATATCTCACATCTGGCCATGAGCTATCATTATCTTTGCCTTCCCTCACTGATGAATCTTCTCTGGTCTTGGTTGAGAAGAGGGGAGTATTTAATGGGCCCTCTCGGCAATGGCTGGCTCGGCTGAAGCCTCTTACAGACCCATTTAAGCAGGGTCTATGGATTTCATGGCTCCCCAGGCGCTTTCTCCTATTTCAATAAGGTGAAGTCCAAGGCTTTATCCATCCGTCAATAAAAGAGGGCAACAGTAGATGCAGTGGCCCCCTCCCCCCTTTATACTGGGACGCTGGTGGCCACAGCAGTGTACCCACTGGTCACGTGTGCCCATAGAGCACTCATGGCTTCTCTCTTGCGTCCTTCCTGGTTGGTTACATCAAAATACTTTCTCTTCACTCTGGCTGAACCTGTTGTATGAGAGTAGAGAGAGTACACATACCAGGGTGAAATGGAAAGTAGATGCTTACAGGAGGCCTTATGACACAAATAAATGTTTTTCTGGAATTGTTGTATTGGTGAGTAGAAGCACATTAGATACATTACCGCCATTTATCAGAATGCTGAATTATTTTGTAGGATAAACTAAAAGCCATGTCTCTGATAACTGCATTTAACACTGAATAAACATACTTTGGAAGTATGCTACTAGCACCAATGGTAAACCCTCTGATTGTATTGATTGTATTGTATTAGATGAGTAATGAGCATGTGCAAAGATTCAGCCTGCAGAAAGCCAAATCCCAATGAGTTTATACGTGGCTATTCTAACAGATTCTTAAAGGGCTACACCACCCCTTTCAATCCCGTTTAAGTTCCAATCGGATTGGGCAGTTTCATTCTGATCAAGGTGTTGATACGAGTCATTTTTATTCCAATTGAGCCATAAATCCAAGACAATGATGATGTCCAATTATATCCTTGTATACGTACCTAATGATGCCAATAAAAATGTATTGTTATATTAGTACAAGTTCAATTTCAATAATATGAAAGTAGTATGCAAGACATATTTGTGTATATATATTTTTTATTAAATCATTATACACAAATTACAAATAAATACTTGTAAAATACTAGTCTATGCTGGACTATAAAAAATAAACATACGCTGAACCATAGTGATCCACTGTTTTGGTCAGGTAATTATCTAAGGTTTTGAGTACACTATGTAGCACAAAATGTAATTTAAGTTCCTGTTACTATGGTATCAAAGAGTGACAGTGGGTAAGGCAATGGCCTCATTACACACATAGATGTGTTGCTTATAATTCTGCCACATATTGCTTAACAGGGCAATCCTTGGGCATTATACAAATGTCCAAAGTTACAATAGAACACAACAAAGGTATTATGAATATGCGTTAAGTAACAGTACTGTACATAAATTGCATATATTCAAGGTTAACTATATGTTGCCAAATACTCTACCAACAGAAACACTATTTTAACTTGCTGGCTACATTATAATCTACACAACATGCAAATCTCCCACTGACAAATATTTAGACTTGCTGAAATTGATCCTTAGCTGAAGTCATTATCCAAAATGGGATTATTCCACAATACAATTATTGCTCCTTACCTTGTTATCTTATTCCTCTGATTCCAAACACTTGCAACAGTATTACTCCCAGGTCCCTCCTTCATGTCTCTGATATCAGGTTTGAGTTACAATGCTTGTCTCAAAATAAACAAACAGTTTGAACAGTACCATACATATGAGGCATGATCTTGACCGAAACTTCAGATCAAGTTTTACACTGTCCTGTGTGATGGAATTACAGTTTTAACATCAAAAACAACTATGTACTGTGTTACAGTGCTATCTACTAAAGTCAGCATACTAACTAGCTAGCATCTCTCCAGCCAATCCTTTATCCCTTCATGCAGGCTTTGTACTGGTTTCAGACCCGCAGTTTTTGGTCAGTACCATTTGAGGCATTCGCAACCGCTGGTTTGGGCAGCAGTTGTGAAGTGTATGTCAGCTACGGTTTGAATTATGGTAATTTAACTTAAATAATACATTGTTCTTTGTAGTTTTATCATTTGAAGGTGTGATATAAAACTACAATAAAACAATGCAATATCAACAACCTTACGTCAGCCAATCATATCAACAAGCTTTCGGACCTTTTGTCCTACTGCACATGCGTCCAATGCGACTGACTTAGAACTGTTGGTCTGAAACTGCAGCTCTGCAGACCCTTCTAGATCTGTCCCGGCTGCCTGATCCGTACCCCTGCCAGATTTGTACCACGCGTGTGTAAGCATTTTACAATATTTGAACCACGCAGTGCGAGCTGTAAGCTTATGACATTGGCATTCCTTGCCTTGCCTTGCAAAGACATTCCGGTACCAGAGCTTCAGCCAACCGGCCGCTGGAGGTAAGTCTGGGGGATTGGGAAGTGGAGTTGGTCCTAAGAGGTTTCGACAGAGTAGGGCACCAAACACACAGGCCTACTCTTCTCCCTCCACTTCACAGTCAAGACAGGCTGCAGCCCCCACAGCCACACTGAATAGAGCCAGTATCAAATGTCATTACTGCAGTCAGGCGGGCCACATGATCAGAGACTGTCCCGTCAGGAAAACATAGGGAACGAGTATGTGCAGGGAAACACTATTTTATGTGTGAGGGCCTATTGTATCACCAATTTTGGTTGTCCCAAAATTCAGGAGTGGAAAAGTGCTGGCACTAAGGCATGAAATGCCATGGGCAGGACACTTGGCTAATGTTAAAACTCTAGAATGGATAGCTGGACGGTTCCACTGGCCCGGGCTAATCGGTGAGGTACAGAGGTGCTGTAATGTCCCACCTCTCAGCAGTCGGAAAGTCAGGCCTTACCCCTTGCCGCCACCTCCCATCATTGGGGTTCCATTCAGCAGATTAGGGTTGGACATAGTGGGGCCCTTGGAAAGAACTGTAGGTCACAGATTCGTCCGGGTAATGTGTGATTATGCTACCCGGTAGCCTGAAGCTTTTCCCTTACAGAAAGTAACAGCTGGAGCTATTGCCCGCACAATACTTCAGTTGTTCTCTAGGTTACGGATACCTCAGGAGATAATCACAGACCAGGGCACTGTGTTCCTCTCAAAAACACTTAGACAGGGGTACAGTTTGTTGGGGATCGGGGGGATAAGGACCACCCCCTACCACCATCACCTGATGGTCTTGTGGAGAGGTACAACAGGATCTTAAGAGGCATGTTAAAGAAGTTTGTGGCAGCCAATGGCAAGGACTCGCACTAGTGGCTGCCATACCTCCTCTTTGCCTATTGGAAGTTGCCCCAAGCCTCCACATGGTTTTTGCCATTTAAACTGCTGTATGGGTGGCAGGTGAGATTTGCAAAAGGACAAAAGGGAGGAGATGGCCAGCCTGGTGAAGGACAACCGGCCGGCCCAAACCCACTGGTATGACAAGTCTGCAAGGTAGAGGTCATTCAAGCCAGGCCAAAGGTTCTCCTGCTATTTCTGACATCCAAGACCAAGCTATTGGCCAGATGGCAGGGGCCATACCGGATTAGTCGCCAATTGGGGCTAGTGACTTATAAACTTGAGATGCTTGAGAGGCGAAAGACAAAGCAGGCATTTCATGTCAATATCCTCAAGATATGGCATGAACCAAAGTCACCAGTTGATGGTGCGAGCTGTGGTGGAGGACGAGGACACTCATCAGCTGACCAGTTGATGGTGCGAGCTGTGGTGGAGGACGAGGACACTCCGGAACAGCTTCTTCCCCACAACAGAGCTGGACCTCACTCATCTGACTTCTCAGCAGTGGCATGAGTGGCAGGCCATCATACCTGAGGGCCTGTTTCAAGAAAAACCAGAGTGTGCCTCTTTGGTGGAGCATGACATAACCCCACCCCCACCCCAGTGAGACTGGATGTACAGGATCTCTACAGGGGGAATGTGAAAAGTGAGAGACTCGCTTTTAACAGACTCGCAGTTCTCTTGCTCTGACTTTCCTTTCCACTCATAACTGCTGAAATCATTTAAACTGACAGCCAAGTTAAGACGCCACTATATGCCCCAGTAGTGGAGTTTAAAAGTGTGTGGTACTTACGTCCACTGTTGTGGGTAAAGACATTGTTTAAATAACCACAGTGCATATCAGCTTACAGTCAACTTCATTTATTCAACAACCAGGTTAGCGAACAGTGAGGTACCCACTGATTCAGCTTCACCACCCATTCCGTAGTTAGCAATGGAATCACTGGTCAAACATACACGGCACTCACACATTCTGTTTGCCGGCTTCCTTCCTGGTCCGTTCCCATTCTGGTCCCGTGTGGAAGTGCGCACCGCATCGAGTCTAGTTCCTTATTCACTATCCCGGGACAATGGAAGTTGAAGTATGGAGCTGGGGATTTGAGTTGGTGCATGTTTTGTGATTTGTTGTCCCTTGTTGTGGATGCTGTATGAGGAAATGTGAGTGTAGGTTATCTGTCTGTACTGTGGTGTAATTCTATGTTTTATATCATGTGTTCTGCATGGGGAGTTGTAACTGTTCATGTTTTTTGTGAACATTGTGCCCTATCCCAATGAGCTCTCCCAGTTAGCCAATCATTGATGGGCTTTATTTAAAGGGTGAAAGGGAGAGAGGGAAACAAAAAAGAAAGAATGGAGACAGCTCGCTGTGAGATTGTGCTTTAATGCTAGTCTGCGTAGATTGCACATTATTGGCTGGTTTTGTTTTCTCTGTTTAAATTCTTTTGTTTTGTTATTTTCTGTGTATTTCACAGTTTTGGCACTGTAAATAAACCTGCACTATTCTTCTCTTTAGCTGCCTACTGTGGTCCACCCTCTGGTACCACCAGAAGCTTTTTGGTCATACCCATCCCCTAGGTGAGGAGGGGGCTGCACAGTACCTGTCTCACACAGGTGCAAGAGGTGTGTAGTTAGCAAGGCTCTGGAACCCCTCTCATTTCCATTGCTACCTCAGCTCCTTTAGAATATGTATGCATTGCTTTTTGGTCAGCAGAAGATTGCAATGTCTCAGTAGTGACTGACCACTTTACTAAACTGGCATGTGCCAGAGCCGCACTCTAGGGAACAATCAGGCTCTACCACCCAGGTAAAAGGCCTCAGATGGTTAACAGTCTAACCTTTGCCTACAACTGCACTGTTCATTAGACAACCGGTTTTCCCCCTTACTTGTTAATGTATGGCCGCTCTCCGAGGTTACCTGTTGACCTGATGTTCTGCTGGATGGGGATACAGTAAGCATAGACACATATGTTGAGTTCTTGGGGAAGGACCTGAGAGAAGACATAGCCTTGGCGCAGTATAACGCTGAGAAAACACAGCTGAGGCAGACAGATTGCTAGTTTTCCCACGCTGTAGCATGTTAGCACTGCAGCAGGTGGATGACGATTCAACTAGTTAGCTAGTGCAATGTCAGTGAGGGTACCAGTGAAGTTTTATAGGACACTTTGATATCGTTCCTAGCAAGCAAATTGTTTGCAAATGTATAGCCTCTTTAAACATGGTTTACCTGGTTTGTTGGCAGGAGCTGTGATGTGTCACACTCCCTGCCTGATATGTGTTTTCTTTTCCTTGATGTCAGGTATGCCACGACTCTAATGTGTGAGTTAGTTATTTTTCGTCTTTTATTTCTAATATAATTTAATTCATTTTCAGATGCTTCTTGAATGTACCAAGGCTATCGCTGGAATGTAGCACATTAGGTAGGTCATTCCACCTCTGAGGTACCATGAGGCGACCGGGCCTTTTGCTCGGCAGCGCCACGCCTGTGGAACAGCCTCCCTGACCACTTAAGGGCAACACAGACACTGGACTGTTTTAAGACTGGCCTAAAAACCTTTTTATTCAGAAAGGCGTTTCTTACCTTTTAAATTAATTTTATTATAGGTTGTTTTTAACTATGTTCTTACTATGTACTGTGGCACTCTGAGATTCAGGTGAATGTAGAGTGCGCTATAAATTAAATGAATTATTATTATTATTATTATAAACAAATAGTCTTGACTGCAATCTCTTGCTGCAGAGAGAAGGCAAAGACGACTGACACTTATTGGAGGACCAAAGTGGTTGAAAGGGAGAACAAAGCAGAATCATAGAATTGAAATAGGCTGGTGCCGATCCAGTGGCTGTCCCATGTAAAGCTAGCAGTTTCAGTGCACAAGCAGGGGAGTTACATGTGTCCTCTTTGGCTGATCAAAGACCCATGCACTGGGCATTCTGAATAATTGGCAAAGATCTCCCCGCACATGCAGACAGGCCTGCTAAACTTGCATTGCAATAGTCTAGATTAGGAATAACCAGGGCTTGCACATCACATTGTGTAGCATATTGTATGAGATATGGTCTGATCTTCCCAATATTATAGAGGGTGAACCGACAAGACCTCAAGACCGAAGATACATGTTCAGACAAATTAAGTTAGTCATCAATCATAACACCCAAGTTTCGTACAATCGTACAAAGTTTTGGGGTCAATGATGATGAATCGAGCTATCGAGCTGTTGCCCCAAAAGTGCTTAGAGCCCACCCCACTTCAGGGGGCACTAGCACGAGGGCAAAGCACACCTAGGGACACAAACCTCATACTCCGTATCAGCCATGTGGGACTACAACCATCCCAAGTTTCATGTGGATTGGTGAAGTCTAAGTATGATATGATATGATATAATATGATATTGTCCACAAAACATAAGTGAAAAAAGGTAGAACAAGAAGAGAAAAAAAAACACATGGCAAGTTTCTCCATGATGAAATACAGGCTTCATTTTGAGAAAAGTATGCTAAAATGATTAAGCATGAGGCTTTAAATGATATTTACAGATTTGACCACACCACAAGGTTTATTTACAATTTATAACACATATTTACACACATTAAGCAGGGTACAGTGCCCTCCGCAATTATTGGCACCCTTAGTGAATATGAGCAAAACAGGCTATAAAAAAATATGTCTTTGCTGTTTATCCTCTTGGTCTTTCACTCAGAATATTCACAAAAATCTTACCTTTTCATTGAAGTAAAATTATTGAAAGAAAAAAAAACTGTTGACATTAAATAAATATTTTTCCCCAAAACATGTGTGCCACAATTATTGGCACCCCTAGACAAATCTTATAATTAAAATCTAACTGAAGTATATTTACAGTCATTTTTTACATTTTTAAGTTCACCTGTTTGATAAGGAAGTCTTAAGAGGTCAACCATGACTTCCTGTTCCACTGGCGTACAAATATGAGGTGACACAGGCCAAATTCCATTAGTCATTCATCACTATGGGAAAGACCCAAGAACACAGTGACGATGTGCGACAGAAAGTTGTGGAGCTGCACAAATCAAGAAATGGACACAAGAAAATCTCTAAAGAGTTGAAAATACCCATTTCCACTATCATGGAAATAATTAAGAAGTTTAAAGCGACAGGAGATGTTAAGAATCAGCCTGGAAGCGGACGTATGTGTACATTGACCCCACGCACCGTGAGGAGGATGGTTCGACTGGAAAAAGAATCTCCAAGGATCACAGCTGGAGAATTGTAGAGGTGAGTTGAGTCTTGGGGTCAGAAAGTCTCCAAAACTACCATCAGACGCCACCTACATCACCACAAGTTGTTTTGGAGGGTTGCCAGAAAAAAGCCTCTGCTGTCAATCAACTACAAATTAAAGCGCCTACAGTTTGCCAAATGTAAGTCAGACTTTCAATGGGGCCGAGTTATATGGTCAGATGAGACCAAAATAAAGCTTTTTGGCAACAAACATCAAAGGTGGTTTTGGCGTAGACAGAAACATAGCCATACAGAAAAGACCCCCATACCCAATGTGAAGTATGGTGGCGGATCTTTGATGTTGTGGGGCTGTTTTTCTTCCAAAGGCCCTGGACATCTTGTTAGGGTACATGGTATCATGGACTCCATCAAATACCAGCAGATATTAAATGAAAACCTAACAGCCCCCTCCAGTAAGCTTAAAATGGGCTGTGGTTGGACCTTCCAGCAGGTCAATGATCCGAAGCACACCTCAAAATCAACACAAAAATGGTTCACCGACCGCAGAATAAAGGTTTTGCCATGGCCATCACAGTCCCCCGACCTAAACCCCATAGAAAATCTGTGGGATGAGCTGAAGCCGAGTCTACAAACGTTGACCTCAGAATCTGAAGGATCTGGAGAGATACTGCATGTAGGAATGGTCTCAGATCCTGTGCCATGTGTTCACCAACCTCATCACGCATTATAGGAGAAGACTCCGAGCTGTTATCCTGGCAAAGGGAGGCTGCACAAAACATTAAATTAAGGGGTGCCAATAATTGTGGCACACATGTTTTGGGGAAAAATATTTATTTAATGTCAACAGTTTTTTTTTCTTTCAATAGTTTTACTTCAATGAAAAGGTAAGATTTTTGTGAATATTTTGAGTGAAAGACCAAGAGGATAAACAGCAAAGACATATTTTTTTATAGCCTGTTTTGCTCATATTCACTAGGGGTGCCAATAATTGCGGAGGGCACTGTATCTAGCTTGCTAGCATGACAGTATCCATTCAGTATATTATTTAGTATATTAAACAGCTTTTTTACAGGTCTGTGTAGAAAGAAAACTTAACTAAATAAATAGCATTAGTAACATATCCGTATTCATAGGCAGTGGTGGAATGTATACGTATTCCCTCAAGTACTGTACTTAAGTTCAATTTTGAGGTACTTGTATTTTACTTATTTCCATTTTATGCTACTTTATACCCCCACTTCACTACTTGAATAATAAATAATATATAAAACTTATAATTGAATAATACAATATAATAACAACCTTTAAAATATAACACATTGTTAAAGGTTAAACCAATGGTTTCCAACCTTTTTGGCTTAGGAGGTCTTACACAAAACAGTGTGTAGTTTGGGGTCACATCTCAGATGTCTATCAGTTGCCAACAGCGCCTCCAAACAGTGATTCTCCCCCTCCCCTCTTTTCTCACGTGGTTACATTTCAATAAGTGATAAATGATAAAATATCTAAAAAAAATAAGAGAAAAATCTGAAAACTGAATAACAAATCGTTTCTTCTTCTTTCCTCTCCCATTAATCATGACCCCTCAGATGTATCTGGTGTCCCTGTACATAAAACTATATGAAGTAGTTCCAACTAGCACCACCTCCAGCAGCTACAACAGTAACGTGGTGCTTACACAATTATCCTTTGGACCAAGTCAATTTCCTGTATGTGAAAATATACTTGGCCAATAAAAATAATTCTGACTCTGATTCTGAATTAATAATCTAATGATGTCATATATATATATATATAAAATAACATATCAGTCAGAGGGACCAAACTTTTTCTTTAATACTTCAATTACACCTTATGCAGGAAATGCACTTTATGTTATTTTCTACACCCCTACTATTTACCTGCATAATCACAGTAGTTTAGATTGGTCACTAGTGGGCACTGGTTGTATCTTACTAGGGGAGTCTTGGCTGGCATGGGTTGTTACACCATGACAAAAACAGTTGAGCTTTGCTGAACTGCATGGCAGAATGGCTACTGCCTAATACATGAAAAAAAAATGCTGTAGTTTCACTTGCGCAGCTCTTGCCTGGTGTCAGCTGCAGCCGAGGCAAAAGCAGTACCACCTTGGTGGCCACATCTCTTTGCAAATGAATGGGCAACAGCGATTTTCTTTTTCATCCATCATTTGAAGGCATCCTTAGGAAAATGGCATGGCACCACACACAAAGACACTGTAACAATGTTCTACCTGATTATAGAAACAGAAACCTGACCAACACCTTAGAGAGAAACCTTAGAGCTTTGAAGCCTTAGTTTCCTAGCATAAGAGATGCTTAATGTTATAGACTTGGTTGGTTTAGCCATAATCACAAACTTTAATATTTTGATAAACTGAAGAAAATTTGAAGTTTAGTTCCATTATAATACATGCAGTGAAAAAGCAGTGATACATACTGTTGAAATGTATGATGGTGCATACAGAGGCACTCCTTTATGGTAATGCACACATTCTAAACAATGTAAATCTTACAACACAAACACAAACACCATCCCTGCGTTCATTATCCACTGTAGTTATTAAGTCACAGACCTTGCAGTTCAATACCAGACCATGATACAGCCAGTCAGGACACAGTGTATAATTCAACTGTGGAATGTAGAGAACATGCTTGGCAGCAGACGTCATGAGTTTATTCAAGACAGGAAGCAGAGGCACTGGCCATTATCATTGTTTTTCTTACATTTGGTGAATGGTCTTACACCACAAATGAGCCACTAATGACTTAATGTAGCCCACTAGTTTAATATCATCTATGAGATTGAACCTGGACTGCCTTTCAATTATGCATTTACCACATAAGTAACAACACGTTGAGCTCACAACCCTGTGGAGTGCCACAGCTGACTGTTATGGGGCTGAAGGTGGTACTGCCATGGTTTGTAAATAGGGGGCACTTGTGAAGTGAAGAACCGTTTACTCTGCAATGTCTCGCACATTTTGATTTCTTATGTAAAAGAGTATTTATTGTTACATTAGGTCTCTATTACTCGTAGCTTGATTGTTCTCTCTTTTGTACGGATTTGTTTTTACATCTACAATCCCACCTCTTATTTCTCCTGTTGTAGCCGTTGACCATTTCTGATTCCACTATATTCTTTAGGGGTCCAAGCAGGGAGATATTGGAATCCTGTAGTTTTTGTCAAGATTATACTTTTTTCTGCCTTAAAAGTGTCTGGGCAGCAAAGACGTTCCAGCACCAAACTTGGTATATGGGTTCCTGGCCTGGGAAAGATCTCACAAAATTATAATTACTTCTGTAAGACTTTAGGGGGTGCTATAATAAGCACATTTATGTTTTGGCTCATATCTCAGGGTTTCATTTATGGGTTAGAAAAAAAAAAAAAAAAAAAAGTCAATGTCACGTCAATTTGACCCTGCTTAATATACTGAAGCAACAGCCTTGTCAAAGACATGTAAGACAAGCTAAAAGACTATCCCAATAAACTGCGTATTGGTCAACAACAACCGTGCGAGTAGCACTGTAGCAGCAAAGTGAATACTTACCCAAATTTGAGGTAGCTGGTAACAGCCGCAGTTTGGAAATCCTTTCCACACGTTAAACTAAACTAAACTATGAACCAAGGGCAACAATCACTTCTAAATTGGCAGTGCCGCAGTACACTGCACGACACATTGACAGATAGACACATAATTTCATTCTTAGACTGACCATGAGGACATACGTAAATGTGTTATTAGATGGCCAATGGTTGAGGGATGCATATAAAATAAAGAGTCATACATCAAAGAATCGTCATAAAATGGTGTTATGCTATCAATTTTACACGGTACATTTGAAACGTTTAATCCTTTCTGGTAAAACTTTTGTTTTTATAACAAACTGTGTCTTTTTTTTACCATAGTTGTGTGAAATTGACACAACTGTACTGACCTCAGGAGACAATGGTAGGATTTGCTGGGTGTGCAGTAAATGGAATAGACAGAAAAACAGGAATAAGCTGGAAAATACAACAAACAGATATTAATGATATTTCACAATTCAATAGAACAATAATATATTGATATTGGTGACCAAATGGTGACTGGCCCTTATCTTGAGTCGCATGTTTCAGGGAGTAAGAGTTACTGTGACGCTGCAAGAAGGCACAGACAGAGTTACTGTGATGCTGAAAGAAGGCACAGACAGAGTTACTGTGACGCTGCAAGAAGGCACAGACAGAGTTACTGTGACGCTGCAAGAAGGCCTATTTATTTGCTGGTGGCTCTATGCCATCTTCTGGTGCCTCAGCTATTCCCATATCCCCTAAATGCAGGCTCTAGCTATGCCATAAGATATTGCAAAGTATGTCGGCATGCCAACTTCCAGAACATTTTGTGCCGACATGTAATGATTATTTAAAGATGAAATCGAGTCTCGTTTCCTTCTTTGTGAACGAGGAAATCACACGGTCATGCAGAACACTTCCTGCTCTGTCTCAGTGGCCATTAACGCAAGAGATGATAGCCGTGCCTGTCCAGTTGAGATCCTGGATTGTGACAGCCAAACTAACCAGGGTATAGAGTTGGTACATGTTCTGTTTTAATCCTTTCCGCTGGAGGAAAACCAAAAGATCCGACGGGCTTTCACCTTTAAAATCCACCATGCAACATTGCTACCATGGTTTCATTGACCATAATGGCTACATACGGAGCCCTGCTAATCTCATGTCGAATTTCATCCCCCATCACCAATTGACTGAATCAAGCGGTGAAAACCTTGTTGGCGGAGACATGACAATGCAAATCGGGGTCGTGTTCAGCCAAAAAAGGAGGTTAGTCGACTCAGTGCTCTCACTGTGCCCCCTGAAAGACAGTTTCCCCATAAAGACAAGGCAGTTGATCAGCTTCTTGAGGATCTCCCGGTTCTTTTTCACCTGCCTGATGTGTAGTTCAGTCGCACCTCGCCACTGTTCATCCAGGTGCAGATCCTCCCTGATGTCTCCAAACGTCTTCAATGACAAGGTTGCCAAGCAAGAATGAGGTCGATCATTACTAGGGCTCAGAAAGGTAAGTGGCTTGTAGCTTTCCTGTGAAGTTTTGGAACGGGCTTGATCTTTCCAGCGTTTTTCAGCACGCCACGTCGAACAGAGAGTGGCAAATGCATGATGATTAACTTAAGCCTGCCTCTGCCCACCTTGTCAAAATAGATCAATTTGATTTGCTAATCAAACCAATGTGGCTATCAATCAAGAATAAATGATAGTACTGAGAATGTAGGGAAAGCCTAGCTTTGGGAGGCGAAGCTCAGACTCACGGTGCTTCACAGAGAATGAAATGCTATTGGAATAAAGCTGTTCCCTTCCTCTCGCTGTATTTTCCCACACTGTCATACCACATAGTGGTAGGCTATGTAATGGAAGGAGGCGGACGGGAAAACCGAGTCGCAAAGAATTAACAGTAAACAGTAAGTTCAAATATAATTTAAGAAAGTTAAGTCTTCAGAGAAGACATGTGATGGTCCACTACTGCATCATTTACAGACCATGCTGACACAAAGTTGCTAAAATAATTTTTATCCGACAATCTGTTTCAAAGTTGAAGTGCGTCAATCGAATTTGAAGGCATGGCCCATAATGACTCTATAGCCAATATCTTGTGATGTAAAGGTCCAAACCAACTGAAACTTGCCACACCCAATCACCGCAACAGTCTTTGGATGCATGCCAAATTTCGTGAAATTTCGTCAATAGGAGGCGCTACAACTGACACATGTCTGAAATTTGGTGTACTTATACTAGACGCCATTTGCCTACATTTTTAAAGTGCTAATTGGCAGACTCCACAAGATGGCCGCCAAAAGGCCAATCAAAATTCAGCAGCCAATATTTGTCAGTGTAAATGGGCGATCTTCATGAAACTTTATAGACGCATTCATAATGGCACCTAAAAGCTATGTACGAAATATAAAACATACATACATATAAATTTACATTTTGGTTCATATCTCAGGAACTGCAGGGGTTGGAGTCAATTTACACCACCAACTGTTCCTGCCATTTTCCAAAAAATCAAAAGTGAAAGGAAAGCGAACTAGTCAAACGTCGCTCATATGATTCTCATGAAATTTGGTATACATCATCTACAGACAAATGCATTTCAAGATCATTTCATACATTAAACTGTTTTGTTTATTTAATTATTTAAAATGTTGTCATGATGCAATTCATTTGAAGTGGGTTAAATAAGCCACTCTGAATGTCCTGTCAACATCTTGTACGACCTCATAATTGTTAGCTTTTCATTAAACTTGAATGCATTACCTTTATTATTAATATATTTATCAGATTTTCACAATGTCCTTGAAATAGTATTATTATTTTTTTTATTAATATTTGTCATGCGTACTACAGAATCTTCCATGTCATAGTGGTAAGCAACACTAAAGTCTATTGGCTCTATCAAGGCTGATTAAAAACGAGGCATTCAGCATTCACCCTTAGCATATTCCCATTTCCTCAATGTCCAAATCTTAAGTCTTATTCATATGTTTTGAAATCCATGAATCTCAATTCTTAAAGGTTTTAAGGCTGGAACCTGCTTTTGCTACTGTGGCTTCCAGTCACAAATACCTCAATTCATGAATTCTTCAATAAGCATTGAAGTCCAAATCTCCTATATTATCTAAAACCATACATACAGTATCTGGACCATGTTGATAAAAAGGTTGTTAAAATAATTTTGATTTGTTAAACCATTTCAAAGTCGTGGTCCAATTAAAATGCAATCCAATTAAAATAGCCCCTATTGATTCTATGGCCAATATCTAAAGTACCATAAAAATTGCTCGTTTTGCAGTGACAAATGTTCAGAAAAAGTTCAAACTTGCTTCACAGTAACTTTCTCTAACTTTTCAAAATATTGCTTTCATAACTTAACCAGTGTGGCATAAAGCCAGTCTGAATGTTCAATCAACATATTTTTTAATTTTGTATTAATATCAATACTATCATGAATTACCTTTTATTATTCACATTTCATCTGATTTTCACAATGTTCTTGAAGTTGATCATTTTGTTTTCGGTAAAAGTTTGCCATGTGTGCCACAGCTTCTTCCATGGTGTCACAAATCTGAAGGTGCAGAGTTGGAGCCGTCCTTGCAGATGCCTGCTGGGTTCATGTTCGTTTTCTAAGCGTCAAAAGCACTTTCAAGGTCTACTGGCTCTACAAGGAAACCAGCTTATTTTAAAATCAGGCATTCAACATTCACTCTTGGCAGATTACCTTTTCCCAAATGTCCAAATCCTAAATCCCCAAACTCCAGGTCCAAATCTCCTATCTTCAATTTTCATCATGCAGCACATTTTGCAAAAAGAATATAGCAAATATCTAATCTGTTATTCATTCAATGTATAGTTAATCTATTTAACCGAAGTACAATACAGTTAAATATACATTATTAGACTTATAAATTAGCAAGATATATCAATGTACAATTACACATGACACATGATGATAATGTTTTACAAAATAATATAACATAATATAACAAAGGCTTTTAGTGAGCATAAAGGAGACACTGATCACTTGTAAGCATTCCCGAGAAGGACCCAGCTCCTGACTCCGTGGTCTTCATTGTAAAGCTATCCGCATGCATGATGATTCACAAGGTACTTGCGGTCTGCATCCAGTATTTTCTGTAGTTCCCCATCCAGCCGATTCTGTACTATGGGCTGGGGGCCAGATGACCTGCATTGGCCTTCAATTCAAGATTAAGTCCTCCTCATTCAACATGGTTGGGGTCCTCCATAGGGTAGCCTCTTTGATTGTAGAACACATTATGATCTGACTACAAAACACCTTAGCCTGGCATACCTTGTCAGTGGGATAATGGGACAAGCATCTAATGGAAGCTCTACATGACGAATTCTGTCGATCTATATTGATAGTCCAAACAAAAACACCCAACAATACATGTAGGGCAGAATGTGCTACACGCTACCTAACCCACATCACGATATGCCAAAGGTCCCCAGTTCGAATCCCAACATAGGCTCAGCCTTCTGAACGACTACCACGTCCCATCTTCTCCACACCAAGCCAACGCAAAGGCTATTGTTGTGACATGAATTATCGTTCACTGTTCTAGAAATCTTTGCTGGCAGTGCTGGCTGTCTCTCGTCTCGCGGAGGTTCACACTCCCTATTCCGTACCATGCTGCATCGTGTGGGAATGAATACATTCTGAACTTTACTGTGATTGACGACTAAGTGAGAATGGCATTTTGTTATTGATTACGGATTGTTTTTATCTGACATATAACAGATTTTGTATGTGAAAGGGGCTTATGTGTCTGCAGACAATCATGAATGTGGGTGTGAATGGCCTTGCTTTAAGTATTCCACACCAATCCAAAACCTCATGAAGGCAGAAGTCAAAGCAATAGCGCAGATTCATCATTTATCGGAGTGCCGAAGTCATGTTTGACCCCACAACACTAATTCATTTATATGAGTAGATATCTGTACAATCATTCATAAATGAAAATAATTAAAAAAAATATTTGAGTTAGGAGTCATAAAGTATGTAAGTCAAACCTTAAGCAACCCATGAAGGACATTTTTTCTGGCTAGCATTTGGTCAGTCTTCATGCCTTAAAGTGTCCATAGTGGGAACATCTGAGTCCCTGACGTCTATTTGTCTGTTTTTAGCTCCTCTGGAGGAAGGCCTGGCAGAGAAGAACATGGAAACGGCTGGGTTTTCCTGGTGCAGTCTGTCCCGGTCCTCCCAAATTAATCAGATTTGCCGCACAGGCCATATGTTGTAACAGCATGATAAACCCAAGCACCCGGACACCCTTGAAATCTTCTGCCTATTGTGGTGTGCAAGGATGCTCCAGTAAACGTGTGTGGGCGGAACATGTTTACCACTTCAGAGATTTGAGAAAAGTCTTTTAAAAGACGTATTCAATACATTTTATAGGTGATGTCTCATGTAATTAATAATTTGGCTTTCATTTTCTTTAAATGTCATTCCTTGCAGGCAGCTAAAAGATTCATGTGGGATCACCTGAGTGATTGTGATTCCGGCTGCCTGTGCATGCGTGTGGTTGATGTGACATGCTGATTCACATGCTGGAATCTCACTAGGCACTTTTATTTTATTACGAACAAAGATAAGTCTTTTATTTTTTCACAGATCAACCAGTCATGCGCACATTTATTGGCCTGTAGAACAATGAATATGCCAAAGCTATGCAAATCATATATTTGAATGTTTAAGCTTAACTATTCTAACATCCTGACCTGATAACTGTCATGAAAACAAATGCCACAGACACTTTGGACACAGTGTGGAATTTGACAATGGTCTAGTGGAAGTTATGAAGAAAAACGAATTGCTCACAGTAAAACTTTGGTTCGACTTAACCCACACACACTCACGTACATGCACACGCGCACACACACACACACACATACCCACACACACACACACACAGACACACGCACACACATATACACACACAACTCCTCTCTTTCTTCAAACTCCTACACTTCCAAGCAGGATGTCCTCTTCCTTTTAGACCATTGTTGCTGTGTCATTGAATGAGTGTTTCAGAGCCATTTTAAGCTTTTCTTTCAAACAGGAGTCACTATCGTTACTGGTCATCCATTAGTCTACTCTCTCCTTATCCTTCCTCTAATGCTATCTCCTCTAACTAGTACTTAACTCACCCTTACAATAATTACATTCCTGCACTTTTTTTTATTTCTTATGTAAAGTAGTATTTATTGTAACACTAGATCTCTATTGCTCGTAGCTTGATTGTTCTCTCCTTTGTATGTCGCTTTGGATAAAAGCGTCTGATAAATGACTAAATGTAAAATGTAAATGTAGTCCTTATGAAATACATTGACCTTGGTCTTATTGGTCAAATGACACAGATGTGTGTCTAACACATAACTTGCCATAATTTACTTGGACCAGCAGTACTGAGGGTATCTACTGTGGAAGATTGCAATGGCTTTGTGATTCACCAATGATTGGTTAAATAAGTCACGCAATATTAGAAACTGGATCTCAGTCAACATACTTTCAATTCAAAAGTGTACACAAAGATGTTTGCTTGTTGCCTAAACCCAAGAGTACATTCATGTTGCCTTTTAGGATAACTTATTATCCTTTACACTCTCATACATATAGGAATGTCATTTCAAGTGTGCCACATACACATTGTCAGGGTATTCGAAGTGTCCACATGGTCAGGGTTGTTAAGATTGGTGTAATACACCATTTCATGACCATGCTTGTCTGTGCATCTCCACCTCCTCAAACTTAAGCACTCACTCTGGACTCACAGTGCCACTGCTATTGGCCTAAGAGGCGATGACGGGTAGTGAGGCCCACAAGATTCCAATTGAACCATGGTTACCAACCTTGGGTCGGGGCCCCCCTCAAAGGACCAACCTTGGGTCGGGCCCCCCTCAAAGGAGTGCAAAAGATCACAGGGGGTGCATGAGGCTTTGTCTGCTCTGAGGTTGTCAAATTTGAATGTGCACATGTTAAATAAAACCAGTCACACACTTACTGGATAATCAAAAGTCTGTATATCAAACTATTTAAAAATATATATTTTTTGGTCCTCACTCAAAAACAGAAGGCTACCTAGTAGGCCACACCTCTGTGACCTGCACTCTCAATCAGTTTTGTCAGGTCAGGCAGCTGACTAGCTCGTCTCATTCTTGTTTTTCCTGCAGTAAGAGCATAACTATTTTAAGAAAAAACATGCCTGGGAAACAAATAATAAAGGTGCTGATTAATGAGAAGCTAGCCAATGGCATACAAATATACCTACGTCCATATTGTATATGTACATTTTACTAAAAGAATGGTAAAGCCAGAATTACAAAAGAAGATTGTGGAGACTGCAGTGTTTTAAACACAGATTTACAAAAGAATAGAGTGAACGCGGACTGTACCTTTAACAAAGTTTCAACATGGGCTTTGGGCCTACTTCCTGTCTACTTGCTCACTACCAGTCCACTCCTTGCCATAACTGGACCCAGACCTCAATCTGAACTCAGCCCTGTCAACTCAGCCCTGTCAATAGATGGTATTTCAAATGGTATAGGCTAAGCCATTCAAATCAAGAGATTAGCCAGCATTTTTGAATTACTCCTTAAACTTCATTAATGGAATTTAATGTATATTGACATTAATGTGACACACTAAGATGTGAAATATAGGCTACAGCCTCTAGTCTACATCACATGTCTACAGCCTATGCCATAAACAGGCCCAAATGAAATCTTTAATACAAAAGCTTACTGCTCAATTTTCGTTGTGTCTCTGAGGCTGAATTTTTATCAGGACCATTTCTATCTGAATCACTGACGCGTCGTTGGAAACGCTCAGGACAGGCCTACTGAACTTAGAATAACCCCAAATGACGTAGACGTATGGATAATATGCCATATCCAGCATATCCACACTCCCTCTGATAACCAGGTCCATTATGACGCTGGTAAATTTGCCTCAATCAAGGATGAATGACTGTTGGGGAACACACCGCGCTGACCATCCTGCCGCGCTGTCGTCTCATCGCAAACTCTTGTGCACCCTCTGGTGCTTGCTAGTCTCCAAAACTTCTTTGTGTTGCCTGCTTTGCAGATTGTCTTCCTTGTCTCTGTGGTTGCTCATTATTCAGAGACAGACGGATCTCAGGTCATCTGCAGCTGCAGCAGAAGAGAAGCAGGAAAGATGGCGATCATCCACTAGACCGGGCACACGCATGATACACGGAACAACTTTGAAGAAGGTCGCTTTTCTGGACGAACCCGTGAGTAAAACCGATTTCCTTGAACATGAAGACCACAGCTTCGTTAATGGTCCAGAAGCAACATCGTAGTCGGGGCTAGACGGAATAAATTGGAGAGCACCGCGTGAATGACCTGGAAACAGCTTTTTCTCGTTTACTCTTAGTTGTAAACCAACCGGGTGTGACTTTGAGAGCCGTTGAGAGAATGAGTGGAGAATGTCCTTAAACTGGCACCCAAATAGGCTACCAAGTCAACTCGGTGGTGTTCTTAAATACTCCACCGACCTTCCATTTGTAGGCTATCTGACATCTCGTTTTGTTGTTAGTGGACTGGGACTCGGAAATGAATCGAGTTTAGGGTTTATGTTGAGTTTGTTAACGCCAATAGCCTGCCAAGAGTAATATTTTGGCAGGTCTGGTCATGGATTTAGATCTCGATCCTCTCGCTTGTAGGCTACATGTTCGCTCGGAGAAGAAGCCATTGCACGGCTTGCTCTCTTCTAGCGCTAGAGCTATGGGAGCTGAGCCTCCATTAGCGACGGTCTGGCTGGCATAGCCGCTGGTCCACGTCCAGACCCCAGAAAACCCTTGTCCAGTCTTTGCTCCCAATGCTTTGTGATAATCTAGTTTGATGGATTTTAATGTGCTCCGTGGATTTTAAAGGCACCTTTGCAGAGGGGACACACGAGTTATTTTCCAAGTGACTTATTGTATTCTTTCCCCCTCCGCTCCCACTTGCCATCGCTGTTGAATGTGTGTGTGTGTGTGCCTGTGCTGTCAGTGCTCTGAAGTCAGGTATGTCATTGTGGGCTTCACCATAAAATGGAGGAAGGCAGATACTCTCACAGGAACGAGCCAGGAGGCAGACTAGATCTCGTTGGCTACGCAGGAACAAAGGTGGACTCTTCTGTAGCGTGGTTTGCACCGGCTATTCGGAAGATCTGCATGACTAGAGATATGCCTTTTATTTAGCCTACAGCTGCTAATAGGTTCATATTTTGGATTTCTTCTTCATGTAGGGATTAACATTGGTGTTGTATTTTGAAACAGTTTAGGTATCCTTTCCATCTCCTAGAAAGCCATATTTTCTTAACTCTCTTCTTGTGGAACATGGGGGGCATTAGGGCTCGGTGGACTGTCAGACGGAAAGACTTGAAGAACTCTCAGACAGACTGGTGATAAGCGGAACATGGAGAAGGTGGGAATTTTATAGTGAATAATGCAGAGAGACAGTCGGCAGGTTGTTAATGTTCTACTAAGTGGCCCCCACTTACCAACCGAGGTTAACTCCAGGAAGAAGTTTATAAGTTCCTCTGTCTCTCATGGGCATTTAATCACACAGCTAAAATTAGATTGTGTTTAGTCTCAAACGGTTTTACTCTGTCAATGTTCTGCCTATTTCACAATTATGATATTCCATGTCAACAGACCTTTTTTGAAACCTTTATTTTTTTATGGATGTAGGCTATGTCAAAGAGATTAAGATGCATTGAATGAGGACTTAATAGGCTTCTACCAGGCTACAGCTACTATCTATTACTATTGCTACTACTTCTAGTAGTAGTAGTAGTAGTAGTACTGCTGTTATTAAAACATATTATTAAAACTGATAATGTAATCATTTTTCACAGTTTTTATTTTTGTTGTACATGTATGTTTGTCAATGTAGCCTACTGCTTTGATACATTTAGCTTAAGGTCACCTCATGAGGAAATGCCAGATTCCTCCTCTCTTGCCGAGTGTTTGCATGAGCTTGCTTGTTTCTGCAACTCCAGCCACTGTGGAATCTTGCTGACAGGGAGACAGCGCTAGACACTCACTCTGCGACAACTCGGAGCTAGGAGCATTTAAAATGGTGGCGCTGCTTGCCTGTCAAGCCTCACAGGTCTCTTGTGGTCAGGGTTGTCCTTTTTTGTGGTGGTATTGTTTGATTGTATTTATTTTAGCTCTATTGTAATCAAAGTTTAAAAGTTATCCCGAATGTTAAGTTCTCAATGAGTAAAGAACCTTTAAGCACTCTCTGAGCACGGACACCTTAGTTCTGCTGCTGTTTCACCTCATCCTGTTCGTTTAGTTCATGCACTTAGTCGTTCTGTCAAATGGTGTGAATTCATTTTTCTTTCTAGTAGTTTTGTAAAAAATTAAATTCAGATTAAAGCATTAACCTTTAATAACATAATCATAGTTGACAATAGCTAATACCTTGCATGTCATATTTATCAGAAATGTATGTACTTAAAAGTTCCATGAATGCTTATATTAATTTAAGATGAATCCTCATCTGAAGTTGAAACACAGTATCAGCTGGACATTTGATCAGCTGGAGGTCAGTGTTGACTTTATTTGAAGTTTTCCCATGTGGAGACAGGGGGGTGTAAGGGACAAACACTATGGTTGGAGTTTAAGGAGTTGGAGGACACGGTACATATGTAACATATTACAAGTTACCATACAGAGACTAACATACAGAGAACAAGACAGGTTCTTAACTGTTGTTCCACAGGTGAAGGCAGTACTACTCAGGCTCTCATACAGAGACTTGTTTTGGATGAAAACAAACTGAAACAGACACACTTTTATATTTTGCATAGATTATAATTTAGTCATATCTATATATCATTTTAATGATGAATGACAGGATGATGAATGTCATTACTGCAGTAAGTAGCATCATGTATAAGAGTGGGTTAGGGATGCCTTTTGTTGCCATAATCATACATTTGCACCATAATGACACGTGAATTGTTTGTCAATGTAATTCCATTGTTGGAGGATTACCGTAGTAAAGTTCTGGAACTACTAAACAGCCAGTGTACATTTCCATTATGCATTTCATAGTGTTTTGTTATTTCGCATACAAATGACACCTTTCACCTTTCAGTGACAGAATGTAAGTCTCAAGCCTCTGGCAAATTTTGTCTGGACACCAAAGTTGTGCGTGTCTTTCTTCTATATTCTAATGTGTAGAGTTGCACTAAGTCTGCCATCCTGTATATAGCTCACAAGGTTGCTGTATGGGAATTGGTCTTGCACCATTTTCCGCATCAAACATCCCTTTGGAAATGTACTTATTGCACACATTATGGTAGTCCACACAGTCATGAATTAGGTTAACAACACATGAAGGAGCAAAACCATCAAGGTATATTATGACTGTCACCCAAGGAACCACAGTTTTAAAAGTGCTTTGTATTTGTAGGCCGGTGGATAGAATAGGCCAAGTTCTTACAGGAAGTCTAAAGGCCAGACCAGAATACATACACTCAGTAAAAGGCTGTGATGACTTTTAGTCAATGTTCTCTAAGTCATGGGCCATAGTGAACGCAGAAGTGAACCCCTATAGAAATGACTGGCTGATGTTTTTATCTTAATAATCTAGATTTTTGTGGAAGTCATTTTGAAATATCCTATAGTGTACACTGAAGCTTGTAGATGAAAGGAGCACTTTTGTTTATTCTTCATGTCATATTGTTTCTGTATCTAGAATTGCTAACATTTAATATATATATAAATAAATATACAGTTTGAAAAGCTTTGTTAACCAATGAACTGGCCAGATATTCCAAAGTGATGTGTATTAAAACTATCTGCAACGCCCATCTCTAATTGTTCACCAGGGCCATTATTTCACTCATATGGACAGGGTCTTGGCCTTTTGAGAGATTTGCTAGATTTCTTTTCATGTTCAGTGCTGCATTACTGTTTCAAGGTAGAATAATTCCTGCTGGAGGACATTTTTTTAAATGTAAGAACCAGAACCTTCACTTTGTCTATAGTCCTGCATTGTTGGGAAAGTTTTTATGACAGAATAAAAGCATCTTGATGGACTGTGCTACAACGACATCTTGACACAAAAGCAGAAAAGGAAGTTGGAGGTGGAGGTGATCTCCTGTGCTGTACCTGAGGCTGTATAGGTACACAATACCCTACTGCAATGCCCCAATAGCTTCATTCACAAAGTGAGGCAGTGGCTCATGGGAAATGCTGCGACAGCACACTGTCTCTGAGTTTATGATGAGAATAATACGAATACATAGTGTTGTTAATACTATAGTCTATATACTTGAAAGGTGGTCATCAACCTTTGATGTTCTTAAGTTTGTCAGGTTAGAAAAAGAAAATTGAAGAAAAATAATGTAGGCATACTATATATTATGAGCTAATGTATTATTTGAGTATTCATCATCTTTTGTGTAAATTCTCTCTCAGATGTGTCTGGATTTGGGCAGTATTTCCCCATTTAACTTGACATTTGCAGTTTTCTACTAACACAATAAAGCACATCTTTAAATGATTTTTGGATCAGTGTTCCCAAAACACTGTTTAGTCATTTACATCATTTTCCAAATCAAGTACTTATATTCACGAAGGTGTTAAACCTGTAAAAGGTTTGTACTCTAAACAGTTCAAATAAAGAGTAAGTCTGACTTTCCTGTGAGCTGTCCCATTCTGAAGGTTTAACACTGTCAACACCTTATATCACAGAGCTGCTTTGATGCTAACTCTTTGTTTTACCAGCTGTGCTAATATGCCCAGTGTGAGGAAGACTATTTTATTCCCACATAGTTGCTCTACACTTGCAAAATATGTTTGAACCTTTTCAATGTTGATGTGACTAATGGAAAAACTTTATTTATACCCTTCTAATTTCATTTTCAAATGAATATATTTTTAAAAATATTTATTTACATCTCTTTGTTTCTGTTGTGGTGCGCATGGTAATGGCAGTGTAATGTAATGTTAAACTATATTCAAAACTTTATTGTAGAATGATTGCTACACCAAAACACGTGGTAAGGGCAAGAGCTAAATAATCTAAATGAAGGAGCTAAATTATCCCTCATTAAGTTAAAAGGGAACTAAAGCATTCAAGGAGGCTTTTTACAAAGATGAGTTCAAAATGTAATTGTACAATAACAGTCAACATTGACCAATAAAACCTACCAGAGGTAGTCCCTGTTATCTAATCACTTAAACATATGAAACCATATAAATTTAGTTCCTGTTATCTACTCACTTAAACATATAAAACCATATAAATGTAGTTCCTGCTGTACTGCTCAACAGGTGCATCCCTCTGGGAGATGAATGACTGGAAATATCCTATACTCAGTGTGCGCGTGGCAAACAAACTTCCATACATTTTACCGCCCTTACATGACACATCTATACTGACTATTGCTTCTATTAACGTTAACACCAAGGACATGTTCAACAGTGTTAATGAACAAAACAGTAACACACAGTTGTTACACTTTAGTGGCTGCCTCTTTTGAATGACTATCCTTGACTATTTTGCAAGAGACAACTATCAATATTAGTAGATTAATAGTTGGGGGGGGATTCCACAGAAGCATCCCCATAAACAGAATAATAATCTGTTAATAATAATCAGATATTTAACTGAATGTCATTTTGACGTACTTTCTGCACCCTTGCACATGTTTTGACACTGGGCTACAGAATGTGTGTAGACTGCTGCAGCTGAATGTGCTGGTTTGTATCGTGTTGCCTCCTTCAGTGACTGTATCTGCATGCCCTCCTGTGTGCCAGCACTATATGGAGAAGGGAAAGAGCTCCATGCGTTTGTTGCTTTTGCATGAATTCCTGTGATATATATTCTGATGAGTGATCAGCTTTGTCATTAAATTCAGTTTAAATGACATTTCCAATCCCTCTACAGAGGGGGTACTGAAACAGACTCAGAACTGGTAGAAACTTTTGGAGCTGCTTGTTCCTCTGCCAGTTAACTGGAGCAGGACAAGGCTGTCTTTGAGAGGCGAACAGGAGTGGTCTTGTAGGGGAGATCCTAGCTCTCTGGTGCACAACATCAGCCAAGCCTCTGTCCAAGGTAGATTAAATATTTAAGAACTTGGAAAGAGTTCTCCCCAGTAAGTTAATATTGATGGGTTTCTCGTCTTTCTCCCACAAGTGGTGTCACGGCAAGAGGTTGGTTTAGCTCACCTTTCAAAAAAGATAAAAATAAACCAGTGAAAGGTTAATTTTGAGATCGAGTTTACTATATTTTCAGACTTTAGAAACTCAGATGTGTAAAACATATTTATTTCATAGTGATGTGTGTGGGAAATATACTGTTTGAGTTTTATCATTTCCAAAAAAAAAAAAAACGATTTCTATATTAGCATAATACACAGGCAAGAAAGCTTTAGAAGGGACAGATCTGTGGTTTATCTTCTGGCGACCCAAGGCCTTCAGATCATCATATCACTTCAGCCAAGTTCTTTTGCAGAAGTGTCTACTATGTCAGGGCCACAAGGAAGTATGGTCCACAGAGTGCAAATATGAAACATCTAGGCTTCTCTCAGATCCTCCCATTTTTTGTATTCCAATTTATTGTCAATATATGGGCTTGTTGCATAGCGAGATTAAATCAACTATTTGAATTTTGTGGAACTTGTTACTGCTCCTGGTCATACTATATGTGTGTATGAGTAGCATACATCTTTAAAGTCTAACCGTGGGTTTAACATATTCTGGTAGCAATACGAGTGGACATCTTGCCCACTAGCTAAATTATACATGCATCAATTGACGAAGTGCTTCCATGTTACCAAACTATCCAAACATAAAAAAGCACACACACACGTTTATTTTTACGTCCACTCAATTGGTCAAGGCCAGTGTAATCTGCAGCCAAACTAGCCTTTGTTTCGCATTGATGAGTGCGATGCAACGCAACAACATATGACAAATAGCCTGCAATGGCCTACTTTGCACTGTGAAATGATTGGTAAGCTCTACATGTATGCTCATTTTACGGATCAGTGGAAGGATTCCTGTTTTTCCATATACACATATGGGTGTGTGTGTGCGGCATTGCTGAATTAAGTGCAAATCATTCAGAATGTGCAGGCAGAGTGAATCTGCTAGAATTGTCAAAAGACTTTTCATTTTCTGCCATCTTGTGTGATTTCGTAAGTAGGTCCCATTCGCCACTGGCCATCTGGTTGCTAGCCCAACTCCCCGGGACAATCAAGTTTTCCCATCGGGCTACTAAAATGCAATGACTCCCTGTCCAACAGCCTATCAGAAATGATCCCCTAAGTGAAATAAAATTCTCCTGTATTCTCCTTTTCTGCTCTTTTGACTTGCTATTTGGTGGAAAAACTTTGACCACAGAACAGTGGTCCTGAGTCCAAAGTCCTCTGCCACCCCAGCGTTCCAGGCGAAATAGTGCACCAGAACAGCTGAGATCAGTACTGTTTAAAGTTTACAGCTGAAGCTACTCATTTGCCTGGCTGCAAAGAAAATTCTGAAATGTATGCAGGAGATCAAGATGAATCCATACACATTTCTTCAACCAGTAGGCTAGCCACGATGCCACTGCTGCTGCTTACTGTGCTTATCCTGTTCATGAACTTAATACAGTATTCAATCATCTGGAGGGAAAGGATAATGTGAGTTTTTATTTTATTTCATAATCTATGCCATCACCTCAAACGAGTGTAGATGTGGTAGTAGCTCAAACAAAGCACCTTTTGCGTCAGGTAACACAGTGGATAAACTCATTTAATGGGTTTTTAGTTTTACTTTTAGGCTAAATTAATCAGATCCTTGGGTTCACATCTTTTGCTGTGGCATGATTAAAACCTTTCCCCCGCTTCAAGCTGCAGGAGAGCCATTTGGCTCCAACTAGGTGGTGTTTGATTGCTGGCTTCAATTGCAATATATCAAGTTAAATGTAAACATTAACTTAAACAAAATGCATGACATTACAACTAAAAGCCCCATTATGTGAGAATTGGTATTTTTTGAAGAATGTAGCTTACTTTTACACCACTGTCGTAAATACAAATCACGCTTCGAGACCCCCTAATGGACAGTGCACACGTGTATTTGTTGACAGGCTGAAGGATTGAGAACAGGCAAAGACAATGGCAGAAGCCAAATAAGTATGTAGACTGCCAAGGTAGAGTAATATCACAAGATTTTACACAAATATGACTGCATAGTTTTATTTATTGCGACATCGGAGATGAATGCTAACATAACCAAAGAATAAAAAAATGACAATACTGCTAACATTTTCAGCCCATATACATTGGGCCTCATTCTCAAACGCAGTTAAAAACAAGTTAAGAAGAAATGTCTTCTTAACTCCACTTACGAAGCCCACCACAAGATATAGCAAGACGTATAACTAATAAGTTATAACTAACTAGTCCAACAAAAAGGAGGCCAGCTCGGCATCTGACTTGTGGCACAGACACCATTCTCCGTATTACAAATCAGTGTACCATCAAAATGCTTTTGAAGTTGTTATTTTAAGGTAAAATTGTTGCATAATGTTACTTTAACACACACACAAAAGAAGCAATTAAGAAAAAAAAGTAGTGGACAGCTGCGGCACATCCGTATGGGCACGTCGGGCGGTACCCCACTAAAAATGCATCCACTTGAAAACAGATTGATAGATCAATTGTTGTTTGTTAATGTATTCAATTAGATCTTTTAAAAGTGGTGAGGGATTTTTTCACATTTTAGTGTCGCAAAAGAAGAGTCTAAAGTTAGAAAGTCGCGAAAACAATGATTGTGTGTTTAAATATTTGCGTGTGAGGTTCACCTTGCACATAACTCGCCTCTTCTGCTACACTTAGTATAGTAGGTTTCATGTGGACACAGGAACTCCACAGCGCCCCACAATTTCCGCATGTAAATCTGTGGTCAGATATGGAACTGCAGCGAGCCCTCATAAGCAGCCGTCAGACAGTAATAATAATAATAATAAAATAATATACATTTGGCTGTTAACACCATGCTGGACCCCCAGGCATCTCAACGGTATACCTACAATATTAATATTAGTCCACACTAGGCCTATCACCATGGCTGTCATGACGTGCACCATCAAACAACCTAGAGCTTCTTGACTTGAATCGAACAATTGCAAATTCAAGAAAGATACCACAGTGATGTCTAATTAATATTCCATTATACTGTAGTTTTAGAGAAAACTTGAGAGAAGCCCTCTGCCTGCTGCAGGCAACAGTACACAGATGCTAAAGTTAGCTTACAAGCCATCGGCCACTAGTGCTGCTAGCTAGCTGTGGGTATGACACACCAGCCATCTCGGACTTGCACTGTAAGCCCCTTTCATCGATGACTCCTGGCCACATTGCAGTTTGGGTAGGCACAGGTATATCTGTTTATTCATGCCCGCCATGG
Source organism: Clupea harengus (assembly GCF_900700415.2). NCBI lineage: Eukaryota > Metazoa > Chordata > Actinopteri > Clupeiformes > Clupeidae > Clupea > Clupea harengus. The sequence goes on along the minus strand of NC_045163.1, from coordinate 2,907,498 downwards.
CCATGGGTAGGGCAGAGCAATCTCTTGGCCTGTGCTGCTGTGTGTTGTTGTTCGATGAACTAATTGTCATTGAATGATAGTGTTTGGTATTTGTATTAGTTTTTGTGTGCTACTGGGGAAGAACCCTGTGTGCACTGAGGAAAGGACCATACCAGTGGTGAACCATTGGGGGCAGTTCTCTGTAGGCCCAAACAGATTCCAGCGCTCCAGCTCCAGTCCGTGTGTAGCTGAGGATGAGGAGGCTTTTTACAAACTGTTGAAAACGTAACTGCTGGGGCAATGTATTTGATAACTGATGGATTTTGAGAGGGCAGTGTTTTTTATCATATTATTATTATTATTATTATTATTATTATTATTATATTTGTTCTCAATTATCACTTTAGAATTTTATTTAGTGTTTGTGGTCTCGCACCATAACTGCTTGAGCAGCCTGTGAATTGAAATTGTGCTGAAGCCCCTGAGCCAAACCACAATAACAAAAGTAGATAACGATTTCATTAGTTTTTGTCCCTAGTGAAAACTTTGACCTAAAAAGATGGAGAAACAGGGCCCAGGTTATAAAATCCCAAGGTTTTCCTTTAAGCAAGAACACGTAGCATTCTGTCAATCAGCGCATTTGTATGTTACAGCACGTTGCAAAACTTAAATCTTGTGTTCGATTAAACTTGGGAGCCCCGCCTATTTCTGTGATGGGGGCGACAGTGGTACAGTGGTAGAGAAGTCGTTTAGTAATCAGAAGGTTGCTAGTTCGATTCCCTGTCCCTGTCGATTCCCTGTCGAAGCGTCCTTGAGCAAGACACTGAACCCCTAATTGCTCCTGATGTGCAGTGTGCCATCAGTGTAAATGTAAAATGTAAAATGTGTATACATTGTAAGTCGCACATATGTAAGTCGCTTTGGATAAAAGCGTCTGCTAAATGACTAAATGTAAATGTAAATGTAAATCATGAGCTGCTGCTGCTGCTGCTAGTGGACTTGCATATGTAATAACTAGATGGAATTGAATCATCACTCTAGCATGTTTTAATTCTGCGAGAGGCTTATGTAGTAATATTATATTTGTATGGCTGATGGAAGTAATATAATAATAATATGATTTGGCATCATGGCATCAAATGAACTGAACTGTAAGTGGTTTCATTCAAATATGGTGGAATATTACCGGTGCACCCATACAACTGCAGTGGAAAGATGTGGTTTATTTCACTTAAGGATTTTTATTTTGCAAGCTTTCGATTCCGTATGCGTTTCTCTGTCTTCGTTCCCAAACTAGACACCTACCTACCACCTTGATATTTATGATTATACAGTTTATAAGGACAAATGTTGTTTAAAGCATAGCATTCATTCCAAGAATGTCCACAACTCAGAGAGGGTAGATAAATTGAAGACTTGTGTGTCTTTGAAAGATCAAGCGACTTTTGTCCATGAATTCAGGTAGCCCTTTGTAAAAGCATCAACACTCTTGAATCGGGGCTATATTGTGAGTTTAAGCCCCTTCAAAATGGTTAGACTTTAACTGGCCTTATATTTGCAATAGAAAATAGTTTCTTAAGTTATACGTGACCCGAGTTATACGAGACCTTACATTTGGCTATGCTTAATGCATGAAATTATTAAAAAATGCTTAGCTCAGATTTGTTATTCTTTTACACTGTTTTGCTTTTGTAGTGTTCTGTAATGTTCTGATCGAGCTAGATGATGAAAAAGAATGTTTTCACCACACCCAAAGGAATGCAGCCTACTTTTAGAACTCACTGGAATGCCAACCTTCTCTCTCAGAAGTAAAAGTGATCATTCTCCTGTCCTGACATAGACAAGAGGGCTGGATCTAGGTGAAATATGCATTTTACTGAAATAAACCAAAAAGCCTAAGTAAGAACTAAATATATTTTTGCACATGGGCTACTAGTTTGAGCACAGAATGCTGATAAATAGAGAACATCATGCTCTCTCAAGAGAGCAGCACACAACATCTTTGGTTACAATTGTCTTTGCTTTGGTAATACTATCTAGAATACTCAAACTCACTGGTCTCTCCTGTAGCCTATGGGAAGTAATTCATTCAGCAGATTTTCCATTCAAGATCTTCTCAGACAGCTTGTGGAAATCGTCTAAGGTCATGGCAGGGTTGTGGCCTTCAGCAGGGATTGTTCTTTTGGTGGTACAACCTTGGGAAAAAAGAGATGGGGAAACAAAGAACAAGTAAGAGAACTTGCGTAGGTCATTGCTCTGAACTAGATTCCTGTCTGTGTAATGAGATAGCATGGGGTGAAAATGGGTGGAGAGTGAAAAAAAAATACTTTCATTGCCTTGGCCTTGAGGAGCACAAAATGGTGGATGACCAATGACTGCTTGCTCTGACTGACGCTGCAGTGTGGCTGTGAGTAAAATGGAGTCCTCTGTCTGGCTCCAGCCTCTGCACTGCCTCCGCTGTGGCGACGCAGAAGATAATTCTGTCAGACCAGAGGGAGCAGCCAAGTGAGGGGACTCTACTGAAACAGGTTGAGCAATACAGCCGTGTACATGAAATGCTGAAAGCTCTCTGGAGCCAAGAAAGAGAGAGAGAGTTCCAGTCTTTTGAGAAATATTTTTTTCTTATTCTGTGCTTGATAGTGGATATTGTTTTTTGGGTTTTTTTTTTAAACACATGAGGATGGAAAAAATGTTGGTCATCCCATCTGTTTTTATCTTTTTCAGTTTTATAACATTTGATAACATCTGTAGTCCAGTTGTTTGTTAGTCTTTGTAAGTCTTTAAAAAAAGAAGTCCAACAAGTAAACCTTGTTCCATGGGGTACCTAAAATACATGGATATTCTGAGCAGGAATCTGGGTGGTTAGGAGGACTAAGAGGAAGAAAGCAATGGGGTAGTGTTAAGTATTAAAGGCTCTCTGGGTGATTTCAGGTTGCCATCTGCTAGGGTCTAACTGAGACATGTTCTGACCTTGCAGTATAAGGAATTCCAGACATCAAACAGCAAATTATCATTTCACTGAAGGATTAACAATGTCCCCGCCACTGTAATGACATTTTAAAGGAGATTCTTGCTTGACATGGCAGGATATATTAGAACCAGACCTTAGATTACATTGAAATGGACACATTTTTCTTTGTTCATGTCGATACGTTTCTCCTCTATGGTTGTATTTGTTTTTATGACTAGTTTAAGATCCAGTCTGTTTGTTTTGATGTTTTGTGAATAATTGTTGTCTTTGATGTTATTTTCTAAGACTTTAAGACTACCAGAACAGGTTTTCTGGAAATTGCATCACCCACTAACTGCTTACTGTAGATCCCTGAACACTGAATGTTCCGTGAGACTCCATCTTGTCTACCAGGGTTTGTTATCCACTTACCAAATATGAATGTTGTTTGAAGACAAACACAGATCTTTTTGAAACTGATGAAATGTAACATAGAATAATTCTTGAACTGGGAACACAATGGGGCATAAATGTCCACCAATAATCCTTGTTATGTTGATACATATAAAGTTATAGGTTAAATTGGCCATTTGCAGATTGATCTGTACTCTGTCATATTTGTCATATTTATCTTGACCACACTGTTTCAGTGTCGTGTCCTCCTTCTGTAAAGGCTATGAAGCTAAAAAATCTGTTCATTTGAAAAGGCCTGTCTGTTGGTCTTCTCTGAGCTACTCCATGCTAGTTGGTAAATGGTTGACCTAGTTCTGCTGCCATATGTTTCCTGGAAATGGATTTGCTGTGAGATAAAAGCCAATGATTTTTCTTCTTGCTTTCGGACCAGAAAAGATTACTGTTAGGCAAAGTAATGTTGAAAGATCAAGCCAGTCTCTAAGCTGAGCATTTTAACTAATGGGCTGGATATTGTTCTTGATTTTAAATGTTTCAATTCTTGATTCAGTTTAATAAGTACTTTTGACTGCTTATTTTGAAGTATATTACATTAATGGAGAGAAAATGATATCTAATCTAAGAAATGTGTATGGATATTTTGTGAAGAAGGCGGCCACTTGATAATGTTCATGTTAAACAAATTACTTTAGATTAAATTATTAGATTAAATTTGTTTTACAGAGGTGGGGTTTGGGGTCATAAACCAACATCCTCAATAATAACCGAAATATTAATAAATATTATTTCTAATGCACTGTTCTAATGTTCTTAAAACGTAAAATATAATTACAATATAAATACAAGCTCCTACTCGGACAAAATTATTTGAACGCATGATTGAGTCTGATTTTTTTGCTCGGAAATTCAGTGCCCCAAATACTAACTAACTACACCGTCACCGTTTGACTCACATTTCTGGCACACTTCTGAGTTTGTCTAGCTTGGCTAGAACTCTTGACTTCTCTGCCCTGTTCTGTTTTTGATTTCTTACTTTTGAAGAATTGTTTTATGTTCTGTTTTCTTTTCATACTGAAATATAGCCACATGCTTTTTAATGGACAACCTGGTAAATCAGATTCTCGTACATCTTTGAAGCAATTTAAGCTACCTTGAGCCCTTGCTAGCTAACTGCCTTAGCTACAGAGTAATCTAGGCAGCTAGCTTATATATGTAAATTGCTGAAGCCAAATTAACATTGATGGCAGTTAGCTGACAATTAGCTTGACAATTAGCTTGGCCTGATTTAACTGCCTGCTTTATCAATGGCCCTTCCAACTGTTAAAAACCTCCAGAGCCTATCAAACATGTTTGGTTTTGTTGGTTGTGATTGTGAGGCGGTGGCCTTATAGGTGAGTTATTGGTCAAGCAAGCCTTTGTAGGGGAAGTATTCACAGTTTCCTTTTGAAATGTTACATTACCTGTAGGAGCTATGAGATGGGTATGCTAGCCCTAGCCTAGCATTATGTTTTAAACATGTTTGTGTGTTCCCAGGCATATTTAGATTTAACAGAAAGCAGTGCATTTACAAACATTTCACCTCATAGGCTGAGATGGTGATCTTTGCTATTTTAGTGAATTTTTCGGTCACTGAAAGGCATGATTGCCTCGTTCAGTTCACCACCTCAAATTGTAAAAATCTGTAGAGATCAACTGAGACAAAAATAATTTACTTCGTGTTGCAAATTTCTTTGGTGTCAATACACAAAAGTGACATGACTGGGTAGTGATTTGGGAGAAGAATAGAATAACAAATTACTAGAAATGTAACCACAAATGATTCTAACTTGCCTCATGTTATCTGAGTGATTTGTGAAATGTTTATGCTGACACACACAAAAAGTGAAAGAAAATAGTCTTGATCAACTTTTTTATTCATCTTTTTTTAACTATTAATTTGAAGAAAAAATACCAGCTTTATAATTCAAATTAATTTCATTATTTCTCAGTTTCTCATTTCTAGTGTTATTTAAAACTCCTTTCAACTCATTCTGTTAATCTAAGGGGTTACCAAACTGGAATTGTATCTTACTCAGTAAATCATTTGGGCTGAGATCTGCATAGGTAGATAGCTTGTCTTCTTAAACATAGACAGTATGAATGTAAATCCACAGAAATACAATGTAATCTGTGCACAACCCCCCGCCTTTCTCTTCTCTACATCCCTATTGCCAGAGATGGTAGACCAACGGATAAGGACAAAACCTCTGTGCTCCTAATCAGCTTAATGTTGGCTTATTCAAAGGCCCTCTTTCAGAGGAGCAGCTGCTGTCGGCCAGTTTGAGTAGAGGGTGTGACTGCTGGCAGAGCTTGCTGATGCCGAGAGACCGGTTGGTGATTAACAAATGTCAGTAGACTTTGGAATCTGGGGTGCAGAGTCAGAAGGCTTTGTCCTCTGTACATGGAGGAAGGTGTCCCAGGTGGCTGGGTCAAACTGGCTGTGTTCTCCTGCTTTTTTTTTTGTTTTTCTCCTTCACTCTCCCCCTTCTTTCCCACTATCTTTGCTCCTCACCCTAAGGCTGCAGATGTTTTCTGAGCTCTGAAAAATGAACTGCAGACATGCCTTGCATTTTTAGACCTCCTTGTGGAGCTTTGTTGGCAGTTCTCCTTTTTTTCTGGCTTGGTCTTGAAGAGACTGTCACCCTGACCTTTTCCAGGAACCTCAATAATTTTTTTTTAATCCCAAGATGCGAGAGATATTGTTCCAAGATATGAAAGGGCTAAGTCAGGCTGGCATGTGTGAGCATTTTTTTTTTCTGTCCTCCATTTAGCTGACTACGCAGGCAGAGGACTTGGGCACAGTACATCTGGTGGATAGATTTCTGTCAGCAGTTCTCCAATGACTAGACAGTCAGTGAGGTGGATCTGAGGACCTACATTATGAACACCTAAGCACACTGAGCTTCCTCCTAAAATGGCTCTGCTTAAACCTCAGGGCAGGCAAAAGAAAATTACGGGTGTCACCCTTTCAGTCTGCCATGACTCACGAGAAGCAGAATATTTGTATGTAGACCGGTAAAGTTGGTACATTTAGTTTTATTTCTCTTTCTTTGTCTCCCCCTCATTCTCTTCTCTGGATTTTCGATTTCCCCACGTGGAAGCTGGCATTGCGTGGTTACTTTGTTCTGGGTCCCTCTGAAGTGGCAAGAGATCAGGGAGAGGCTGTTCATAGTTCATATGACTTGTAACTCAAACTGGGAAGACAGCAGGAGGCCAGCAGGTCTAGAAGGGACAGTGGCAGCACTCATTCGAATGCACGTCTGATACTAGATGCCTGCATTTCACTTTGTTGGGGGAAGCAATCATGAAGGTCAGTTCACCTTGAGAGAATTTAAAATGGTCTTTATTTTTCTGTGATGGGAAATACAAATCCTGTCTTCCCTCATTTTAGGAATGACTCACACAATGGACCGAAGGGTATTCGGCATGAAATAATTCACACGTTTTGCATATAATACACGATAATCACTGGCAGTGTAACATTTTCCTGCGTTTATATACTATATTATTCTGCAAAGGGTGAAGGATTACTCCAAACTATGCTGATTTCAATAACACAGACGAGGGGACTATTGGTTTGAACCAGTAATCCTCTTTCCATCTATGCAAATTTGTGTCCTTGCCATATATTATACAAGCCTAGGGCAAAATAGAAAGTGATGATGATTCATAACCAAAACAGTTCAGAAAACAACAGCATCATTAGTAAATATTATTATTGTTTCTTATTGATGCTGCTGTATGATGCCCATTGATTTAATTTCTATTGCCTCATTGATGTTGATCTTAGGAGTTAAATTTGTTACATTAAAAATGACATCTTCATGAGGCGTCTTCAGCTTTGTCTTAGGGTGTTCTAGACAGAGAGATGAGAGGTTGAAAGCTGCAGTCCTCAATCCTGGTGAAAGATTCTTAATATTTATAACTCTGTAGCCAATCAAATAAAACCCTTCAGTGCTACTGAAGCAAAAACAAAAAACAAACTAAAGTGTATTGGATTATAATTGAGGACGGTGCCTTTAAGTTGTTTCACTTCTCTCTACCACAGCCTTTTCTACAACTGGCACCTTTGGTTAATATGAGCAAAATGGGCAATACAATTAAAAAAAAAGATTTAACCTGAACTACAAACAAATACAAAATGACTTTAGCCAGAAAATGAAATGATCTTGCCAAATACGTGTCTGGGACAATGGACGTGATTTCGTGCCACCCTGACATGCAAACACAACTTTGGGATGAGGGGGAAAACAATCGCCAGGACGTATTGTTTTCCAGTGCACAACACACAGAAACCATGACATTCTTGAGATTGTTACACCTCGTTCTATGATGCTGGTTTGAGGCATTCAGTAGCCTAGAAGCTGAGTGATGGCGCCTAACATGACTTCATCTTGCTATCCTCCACCTGTAGCTCGCTAGCTCCCCACTCAACAAGCTAGTCTCTAATGTAAGTAAGCCGCTAGCACTCAGCTTACCACGGACAGATTTACTGGCCACCTCTCTCTCCCTGGAGGTGCTGGACAGGATGGCACGCAGATATGTGTTCATTGGTGACTATGCTCCTCCAGAGCGAGGGATGTGGCCTTTTGAGTGAGGTTATGATTTAACATCTGATAATATTCTACGTTATTATATTGCTCCCCAGAATGTTGCTAAAGTTCCCTTGAATTGAATGGCCCAACCCAACCTTTGGAGGTCTGATATTTCTGATCTGATATTGACCCCTGCAAAAAATGTAATCACATAAAGTGCCGTACACAAACACAATGACCTTTTTTCAGCTTTCAAAGGCTGGAAACAACGGAAGAATTACACAGCCCTGTTTGCTATCCATAAATACCCATAATTTAGTGATATGGGTCAGCTGTGTAAATGTTGGGTATGTTCATCATATTTATCTCGTGTCTCATATCAGGGACTGAACACAATAATGAATTACAGAATTGGTTACATACAAAATTTGCTAAACTCTGTGGCAAAACACAAAACTATTCCTGCTATGTCATGAAACTACAGGGTTTGGTACTATGGATGCGTTTCACAAAGGTTAGATTATACAAACACAGATGATTTGAAAATCAGAATTTGTTTTCAACAGTTATGCACCAGGAATGCACAAGTATTCTGACCAGGAATTTCAGCTTGTTCATCGGTATCATGCCATCCAGGATCTGATGCTGTACCAAGCAGTGCAGTATTTGGGACATGCTTATGTTCCTCAGCTTTCATTCAAATATTAAACGTTGCCCTGTGTGCCCTTATTATGTACATCCTCAACAAATTCAAAGTGACTGCCACTCAAAAATGTCCCTGGCAAAAACAAGGGTAACGTGTGTAATGTTACGTTGAGTAAGAATTTCATTGTATCTGTTGTTCTGGGAACTTAACTGTGATTGGTGTATGTGAAAGTGGCCATGTGATGGGATGAGGGTAATAATGGCACAAGTGGAAAAGGCCTGATATGATAATGACGTCCCCTGCCCAAAGTCAAGGTTCCCATAATCCTCCGCATTTGCATGGCAACCTCAGTGTACAGAGTATTACACACACAGTTTCCAAGGGCTGGATGCAATCTGATGGAATTGTCTGATGTAAATACAGCAGCCTGCTGGTGCTCCTCATCGGCAGCTTATCCTGAGGTAATAAAAAATAGAACAAATCACCCACATAATCCGCCTCAACTATTGTTTCTTGAACCAAACCATTCAGCAAAAAAGATCCTTATGTGCATCTGTCACTGTCAGGTCTTAGAATGTGTTATTTTCCTTGAGGTTATGCGCTGTAGACTGGAGCTTATTTCTATTTCTATTTCTCTCACTCGCCCTCTATCGCTCTCTCCGTGTAAATAACTCAAATGTATTTCACACAGTGGGGTCTGAAACCACATGAAATATCGGCGATATTTACTTATAAACCTGGAAATGATTAGAACGTGTAACAAAAGTAATGGGTAACATAAATATGATATGTAAAATGAAGAAGAAATATTTAAGATTCTGCACTATTTCAAGGTAAGCAATTCAGTTTAAGCAAACTTGTGGTATTGACTGTTTTAATCCCTTTCTACAAAAGGTCAGATCTCCTTGAGTTGTTTCCCTTCCATTCAAGCATGCGTTCAGATGACACTCATGTAGACTTCCTCTATTCATCAGAAGCTTGTTGAAGTAAATTAGCTTGTAGCTATTGTTTGCCTGTTATACACATGGCTGTGCTTTAAGTTTCCAGCACAGTATTGCTTACTATGTAGCATTGTGATCATGGGAAACATTGCAACCCAACTGAGTGAAAGTGTCAGATGTCAAATTGTTATTTTAAACAGAGGGAATTTCTTAAGCCATCATGGTTAGAGTGGAGTTATCAGATTTGCAATGCTTGGAAGCAGTGTTTCCGTTAGCTGGTAATTACCATTTTTGGTAAAATTATTAACAAAATTTATAAATGAAAAACTTTCCGGTTAAAATGTCCAGTAATAATATTCATATAAAACATAAAACGTGTCCCCCCAACATCGTTGGCAGGGAGGTGAAACAATGCTCAGCCCAACTTAGTGGGAATTTCTGCTCTCACCCAAATGGTCCTGTCAATGTTAAAAACATCAGTCGTAGTCCCCCTTCCCAAAGTCCCTCATCCATCCTCTCCTAATGACTACAGGCCCATTTCCCTCACCTCATTGGTGGTTAAATCACTCGAGAGGATTATCAAAACCCACATTATCAACTCATGTTATCACTCAGGTCCTGGATCCACTACAATTTGCTTATTGCTTTGCGAGAGGGACAGACGACGCCATTGTGACTCTTTTAAACTTTCTGTATATGCATCGGGAGGGTTGTAAAATACATGCACAAGTCCAATTTCTCTTCTGCATTTAATACAATCCACCCACTAATCCTGGCTGACAGACTGAAAGAGCAGGTTTGCCTGGACTCAAAACTAATCACATGGATTTGGGATTTTCTTTATGGGCAGATCGCAAAGGGTAAGGAGAAGATGTCAGAGATGTTTTACCTCTAGTTGCCGACCACAGTGCTGTCACCTTTGCTATGTATTTTATACACGGGCTGTTGTCGTAGCGGAAACCCTGGACACCATTTAATTAAGTTTGCGGATGACACCTCCTCTGTCAGCAGGAGCAGGATGAAGTCAAACATGGTCCAGTTCTAAATGACTTTGTCACCTTGTGTAAGGCTTCACATTTGAGTTTAAACACAACTAAGACCAAAGAGATAATTTTTTTTACTTTAGATGTGATGCTCCACCACCCACCACCCTAACTAGGATCAGAAGAGAGGAGATTGAGGTGGAGATGGAGGATAAATATCTTGGTCTCATTATAGATAAAAAAATATTCTGGGATCAATGTGCGGATGCTAGTTTATAAGAAGGGCCAACAACGCATGTACTTTCTTAGAACACTAAACTTGTTTAACGATGACAAGATTCTCACTATATTTTATAAATCTTCCATTAAGAGTATCCTTTGTTATTGTATTGTATGCTGGTATGGAAATTCCAAAATTACTCATCAGAACAAATTGGGTAAAATTGTGAAGACCTGTGAGAGATTTCAGCAGTAAGCTGACCTGTACCATCTGTATCTGACCAGGCTCTCTGAGAAGGCAGACAAGATCTGCACGAATTCATCCCATCCACTTTCAGTGGAGTTCCAGCTGCTCCCTTTGGTGGGGTAGATACCTCAAAATCAGAACCAATCAAGCAGAAATCTCTTTTATTCCCATGACTAACTCAATTAAACAAGATGTGGTAACATGGGGCGTCTGGGGTAATACATGGACTAGGGGATGTAGAACACAATGGACTTGTGGATGGGAATGCAGTGATGCATAAGGGATGTGTGGTATACTTATTTATGTTTATTAGAGTTTTTGGCATACAGTTATCAACATGCATTTTAAATGTCTGCCTGGATTATGTATATTTATGAAGGATGATGGATGAAATATATATGATAGATATGTACAATCAGTAAGAATTGCTGATCTAAATTTGTTTTGAAAACCTTGGTCAAGTTTCATCCAGCCATCATGCATCACAGCTACCTTAAGTTGCAAGTCTGATTTGAATGGTATATTACAACTATTTTGTAAATAAAAATAAAACTATCGTCGTTGATCGTGATCTTGATGTTGATTTTGTTTAAAAAACAAACACTTTCTATGTGTTCTTTTGGAAGACAGTGTGGCTATAAAAGAGTGTGGTGGTAAACTAGCAAGAGTGTTTCTAAATTACCAGCCGTTGAGCGTCCACCCTGACCAAGAATTAAGAATGGATAAAATTGCCAAACATCTCAAATGCAAGATTTGTCACAGCCAACAGCTCATGCGGAAATCTATTTAGAGAAACTTGGTGTTGCAGAAAATAAACAGAATAACAACGATATTGAGCTACATATATAATACAAACATATTTTATTTGCTTTTTCTTCAGGAGTCTGTGATTCCTCTGCAATGGAGGTGCTCCAGTGTGATGGCTGTGATTTCCGTGCTGAGTCATATGATGACCTCAAGGCACACATCCAGGATGTCCACACAGCCTTCCTGCAGCCCACTGAAGTTGTGGACGGAACACCGGATCCGTCGAGGTCTGTGTCTCCAAACTCCCTCAGCCACCCAGAGGATGAGGAGGAGGAGGAAGACCTTTCGACTGGCACCGATGATGCAGGTAGGAAACCTTCTGTGATGAGTTGTACCTACCCCCAAAATGTGATAAAATAATATACAGTATATTATAATATATGCACATAATGGTTTCACTTGTCAACTGTTCCTTGTAGAAGATGTTATAGAGTAAATCAAAAGAAACTGTGTTGCTTAGTCAAATCATCAAAAACAATAAAATGTAATAGATAATATTATTTCAGTGAAGAATATTTGTGGTTTTTGTCTTATTGAAGGACTCCACTCCATGGACACAGACTTGGGCCAGTTTTCCAACCACAAGCAAAGGTTATGCAGCCAGGAAGCGAACCCCCCAAATAAATCCTCCAACCCATTTTTCCAGTGCAAGTTCTGTGTCCGTTACTTCAGATCCGAATCCCTCCTAATTGAACACACCAGGAAGATTCACGGAGCGGTTGGAACTGCTTCAGAGAACAGAGAAAACTCCCTACAGACTGTCAAGCAGACAAACTACAACGTACACGTGCATGAAGTCTTTGGGAAAGTCTTTTCTTGCCAGTATTGTACATTCAAGTTTACTCGTAGGACCAGACTGATGAAACACCAAAAGAAGTATCATAAAGACATTTTGTTGAATTCTCCAGGGTCCCCTACTGAAGGGGAAGCTGACACTGAAACGGTTAATATGGAATCAGAAAGTGAGGACCTCTCTCCGGAGAAACCCTTTGATGAGGACGCACCACAGGATCATGTAGTGCGGAGAATCTTAGACTCGATGTATAAATGTATTTCTAAGTCCAGTGGAAACTTAACATGCGAGTGGTGTGAGTATCAGACCCATAGGCAAGAGATGTGGTATGATCACATGAAAAAAAAGCATGGTAATATGCTGAAAATTATGTCATCACTTCAGGAGGATTGTGGATCCTCCAAATCAGGATCTTCATCACATAGAAGCACTCCAACATCCAACCTGATGCCAAATGATTTAAATGGCAATAAAGATTCCGTATTAAAGGAAGCTTCTGGAAACGCAGTTGTGAAAACCACACCAGGGATATCACCTTTTCAGTATTCACAGATTTCAGCAAAAGTTCCCAACAGTACAGGCTCTTCCATTTTGTCAGAAAGGTCAACCTTCGTCATGTCAGATATATCAAATTCTGCCATAGACTTAGATACCAGTCTGCTCAACGATTCCAGAAGCAGCTCCGAAGACGAACTTGGTGACATGGATGATCCCAATTACAGAGACCCCTTGTCAGCTGAGGATTCCACTAAGCTGCTTCTGTCAGAGGAGGATAATAAAATGCTTGAAACAAAAGGGATCCCATTCAGACGGCACATGAACAGGTTTCAGTGTCCTTTCTGTTCCTTCCTCACGATGCATCGACGGAGTATTTCTCGTCACATAGAGAACATACACCTGTCTGGCAAAGCAACGGTGTACAAGTGTGATGACTGTGCGTTCATATGCACCAGTCCGCTCAAGCTGGAAAGTCACAAGCAAAATCATATTGGCTCGTCTTCTGACTGGGACACTATGGACTTAACATTTGAGAGCCCAGAGGATGAAAATGAGACTACAGATCCCTTGAATGGGGAAAGTGCAGGCTCAAAGATCAACGGCAAGAAGTCAAGTCCTGGGAAAGAGGTCGATGAGCAAAATCCTCATCAGTGTACCCTCTGTAACTTTTCTACAATGACGCTGAAAGGGCTGAGAGTTCACCAGCAGCATAAGCATTCGTACTGTGATAATATATTAGCGGAAAGCGCAGAGGGGTCAGTGAATGAGCAGCAAGACACAGAAACTGAGACAAATAGCTCAGCAAATTTTGTACAAAAAACGCAAACATCAATCTGGGGAAATGCCTCCAAAAAGCACCTTGTTGGTAAAACGGCAAGAAAGTCTATTAATGACCAACCGTTGGACCTGTCCCCAGTTAAGAAACGAACAAGAATTGATGAAATTGCCAACAATCTCCAAAGCAAGATTAATCAGAACCAACAGCATGAGGATATGGTAATCAACTTGGAGGACCTTGGCGATGATGAAGATGAGGAGAAACAAAGTGATTTTCACATTGATAGGGAGAAAGATGTTCATAATCACAGCTACGCATATAATACAAACGATTTGTATCTCAGAGAATCAGGAGAGGTGAAAGAAAAAGGCAGATCAGGGAAAAGAAAACGAAACCTTCAGGCAAAAGGTTCTGCAAGAAACATTCCTGTTCAGGTTACTGTGTCTGATGACGAGGACAATGAAAATAATTTCAGTGCCTCTGGTGACAAAAAATGTCAAATTCAAAACAGCCAAGACAGCCAAAACACCTTCCAAGAGCCTGTTGAGTACACAGAGGAGCCTGGGAACCTTTTCTACTGTAAACACTGTGATTACCAAAATAAGTCAGCGCGTAGTGTAAGCACACACTACCAGAGGATGCATCCCTTCATTAAATTTAGTTTTAGATACATTCTTGACCCAGAGGATCAGAGTGCTGTCTTCCGTTGCCTGGAGTGTTTCATCGAATATACCAACTTCAATGACCTGAACCAGCACTATATGGAACATCATCCAGGGGCGAGTAATGTTCTCAACTTGAACCAACCGAATCTCATCTATATGTGTCGGTTTTGTTCTTACACCAGTCCTAACGTGCGTAGCTTGATGCCCCATTACCAAAGAATGCATCCCACGGTGAAGATTAACAATGCCATGATATTCTCCAGCTACATGGTTGAGCAGCCTCAGAAAAGTGCCGAGTCTCAAACACTAAGGGAGATTTTAAATTCAGGACCCAAGAGCTTCACATCCTCCACACCAGTATCACGGTCCTCATCTAGCCCATCCCTCAAAACCATCTCTAAAGTGCCAGAATCTAGTTCAGATGCTGAGACCCTCAAAGAAACCGTGGGAGGAAGTGTTGTGGTCTACGACTGTGATATGTGTTCCTTTGCCAGTCCCAACATGCACTCGGTGTTGGTGCACTACCAGAAAAAGCATCCAGAGCAAAAGGCCTCCTATTTTCGTATCCAGAAAACCATGAGAGTAATCTCCGTTGATAGAAATCATCAGGCTCCAAGCAACTCTTTCAACCTCTCCAATACCCCAAAGTCAGCAAACACAATACCATTGGGCTTAAATGAGGAGGTTTACTATTGCAAACACTGTGTATATAGCAACCGTTCTGTGGTTGGTGTACTTGTCCATTATCAAAAGAGGCATCCAGAAATCAAAGTAACAGCAAAGTACATCAAACATGCACCTCCAACTCCTGGTCTGATGAAGCTAATGGATGAGTTACAGATTCCTCCCCCAAAGCAGTTCTTTAAACCGTTTAGCAACAATGGGATGGATGCTTCATGTAACTCATCAACCAAAGGAGGTACGGATAAAAGCGAAGCAGAGATTGTGACAGAGTTGTTTTTTTGCCAACACTGTGACTACGGGAATCGCACAGTCAAGGGGGTGCTTATTCACTACCAAAAGAAGCACAAGGAGGTGAAAGCCAACGCAGACCTGGTGCGCAGACACACAGCTGTGGTACGCAGCCAGAGGGAGCGCGCCCAGATGAGCCAAACCGGTGGCCCAGCAGTAGCCACCACAGTGTCTACGTCTGACAATGACATGTCACAGAAGTTAAGATCGTTGAAGTGCAGGCATTGCACTTATACATCTCCATATGTGTATGCTCTGCGGAAACATTTAAAAAAAGATCATCCTACTGTCAAAGCAACAGCCATAACCATCCTCAATTGGGGTTATCAGGATAGCATCCTTGAGGCTGGATATCACTGTGAATGGTGCATCTATTCCCATGTTGAACCCAGTGGGCTGCTCATGCATTACCAAAGACGTCACCCTGAGCATAATGTGGACTATACCTATATGGCGAGCAAACTTTGGGCTGGTCCTGACGCCTCCCAACAAGGAGCAAACTCAGAAACAAAGCACTATCAGTGCAGGGATTGTGCCTATGAGGCCTGCTCCATCTGGGACATAACCAACCACTATCAGACTGTACATCCCTGGGCAATCAAAGTAGATGAGTCTGTGCTACTTGACATTATCAAAGGTAATCGAACACCAGAGAAGATGCACTCAACTCAGTCAAAGGGACACATTCCTGGCATGTCGAGTCAATTTGATAATTACCAGGCAGATCATGAAGAGGGCACGATGGATGTTTCCAGACCATCTCAAGAGAGACAATCCCAGCTATCCTTCACAACAACGTCCATTTCAAGCAGCCCATATCAATGCACTGTATGTCTGTCTGAGTACAACAGCCTTCATGGACTTTTGACGCACTATGGTAAAAAACACCCGGGCATGAAAGTGAAAGCTGCTGATTTCGCTCATGAATCTGACATCAATCCCAGCTCAGTTTACAAGTGCCGACACTGTCCGTATGTGAACTCTCGAATCCACGGTGTTCTAACCCACTACCAGAAAAGACATCCTCTGGTTAAGGTCACTGCTGAAGATTTTGCTGATGACATAGAGCAAGTAAAGGATCTGGGAATTGAGGGTGATGAAAAGTGCAAGACACAAAGGCAAGGTTATGGTGCCTACAGGTGCAAAATGTGTCCTTATACCCACGGCACATTAGAAAAACTGAAAATACATTATGAAAAGTATCACAACCAACCAGCCTCAGACATGTTCAACCTTCCTGTCACTCAGTTTTCTACCGGCAAAGAAGAACAAGTAGCAGAATGCAGTGCTACAAATGTCACTGACGTCCAAGATGTTGACTTTGATCCCGGCCTCTCTCAGTTTGAGAAGGGAGAGAAGCATGCTGTTTTCAGGTGCCAGCTTTGTAAATACTTCTGCTCCACCAGAAAGGGTATAGCTCGGCACTACCGTATAAAGCACAACAATGTCAGGGCCCAGCCTGAAGGGAAGAACAATGTTTTCAAGTGTGCCCTCTGCCCATACACCAATCCCATCCGCAAAGGTTTAGCTGCCCATTATCAGAAACGTCATGATATCGATGCATATTACACACACTGTCTGGCAGCCTCTAAAGCCTTGATTGAGAAGCCCACTAAGGTGATGCTGCCCTTGACTCCTGAACCTGAAGGGGCCGGGATGAGTGAAGAACTGAGACTTGCCGTGGAGCGAAGAAAGTGTTCCCTTTGTGCATTTCAGGCATTCAGTAGGAAAAGTATTGTCTCGCACTACATCAAGCGCCACCCAGGCGTCTTTCCCAAGAGACAACACGCAAGCAAACTAGGACGGTATTTCACCATTATCTACCCAAGAGAGACGGACAAGTCCCCTGTTGTCGAGGAAAATGAATCAGTTGAGGTCAAGCCAGAGGCAGAGCAGGGGATGGACCTTGAGTGGTTGCCTTTCAAGTGCTTAAAATGCCACAAGCTATGTTTCAGCTCAGCCGATCTGCTCTGCATGCACTACAACGACTACCACAGCAGGGACCTCAGACGTGATTTCATCACATTTGCAAGCCCTGAGCACGAGGACTCCGAATTCTATCAGTGTGCCCACTGTGAGCTCAAGTTCTTGGCCCTTACTGACCTCACAAACCATCTGATGGATCACAATGAGGAAACCCAGAAGCGAGCAATGAGACAAGAGAGGAGGAAGCAGCTCCAGAGCAAACAGAGGGTCAATGAGCAAACCGAAACCAAACAGGAGAAGGTACTGTGAAGTTAATGCTTTTATTCACACTCAACAAAGATGCTGGTATTCTGGCTTAATATAATATGTCACTATGTTAAGGATCATGTCATATTTATAATAAACTATAACTATATTATTATATGATGTCTATGGCGTTTCAGAAATGTACAGAAATCGATTCATATGTTCAGCTGGTTAAAACACACAAGTCCACGTAGTCTTTCATGTTTTTTAAAAGAGTATCACTTGTATTTTGCCAAGTTACTTTACCAATGAGACATTTGGTTCTGAATGCCAACCACTTTAAGTGATTTGTTTTCTTACCCTTTAGCTGGATGCCACTGCTGATAAGACCCCAATAGGCTACCGGTGTAATTTCTGTGTGGAGGTCCACCCCACCCTCAGAGCCATCTGCAACCACCTGAGGAAACATGTGCAGTACGGCGAGGCCAAAGAGGGCCAGCTGAAGGTGACATAACCTCACTATTACCTGTCCTACACACCATAATGGAGGTGACACAACCTCACTATTACCTGTCCTACACACCATAATGGAGCTGACACAACCTCACTATTACCTGTCCTACACACCATAATGGAGCTGACACAACCTCACTATTACCTGTCCTTCACACCATAATGGAGTATCAGTGAAGAACAAAAACGTAAAGATGTTTAGTTATTTAGAAAGTATTCAGACCCCCTCACTTTTTAACATTTTGTTATGTTGCAGCCTTATGCAAAAATCTTTTTAATTCATTTTTCCCTCATCGGTCTTAACCCAATTCCCCAATAATGAGAAGGCAAAAACTGAAATATTACATTGACATACGTATTCATACCCTTTGCTCACTACTTGTTGAAGCACCATTGGCAGCGATAACAACCTCTATTCTTCTTGAATGTGACGCCACAAGCTTTGCGCACCTGGATTGGCCAGTCTTCTTTGCAGATCCTCTCAAGCTCTGTCAGGTTGGATGGGGATCATCCGGTCACTCCAGAGATGTTCGATTGGGTTCAACTCAGGGCTCTGGCTGGGCCACTCAAGGACATTCACAGAGCTGGCTGTGTGCTTACGGTTGTTGTCCTGTTGGAAGTTGAACTTTCAGCCCAGTCTGAGGTCCTGAGTGCTCTTGGCCAGGTTTTCATTAAGGATATCTCTGTACTTTGCTCCGTTGAGTTTTCCCTCAAGCCTAGCCAGTCGCTCAGGCCCTGCTATTGAAAAATACCCCCACAGCATTATGCTGCCACCGACATGCTTCACCGTTGGGCTGGTATTGGGGAGGTGATGAGCAGTGTCTGGTTTCCTCCAGACATGACGCTTAGAATTAATGCCAAACAGTTAAATCTTGGTTTCATCAGGCCAGAGAATCTTGTTTCTCACAGTCTGAAGTCCTTTAAATGCTTTTTTGCAAACTCCAACTCACTGGAGCGAGGCTTCTGTCTGGCCACTCTGCCATAAAGTCCTGATCGGTGGAGCGTTGCAGTGATGGTTGTTCTCCTGGAAGTTTCTCCCATCTCTGGAGCTCAGTCACCTATCTTGGTCACCTCTCTTACAAAGGCCCCTCTCCTCCGATTCCTCAGTTTGCCATTTTTTTGTAGCCTTCCCCAGATCTGTGCCTCAACACAATCCTCTCTCTGAGCTCTGCAGGCAGTTCCTTCAACCTTATTTTTTGCTCTGATATGCATTGTCAGCTGTCAGACCTTATATAGTGTATAGTTATATAGTGTTTCTTTCCAAATCATGTCCAATCTATTGAATTTACTGCAGTTGGACTCCTGCTAGGTGATGAGGGGAACATGAATTCAAAAATGTTTAGCGTTAGGCTGCCACATAACAAAATGTGAAAAAAGTGAAGGAGTCTGAATACTGTACTGTATTTCATGACTGAATGACATTTCTGATTTAGTGATGTCAGTGCAGCAGTCATCAGTATCACGCAAGTGTCCAATATGATTTGGGTGCATAAACTGAATTATCCATTTACAGCAACAAGTGTCTTTTTGAGGTGTTTTACTGGTTTCACTACAACCAACATTCTGCTTTATTTGATTTAGCTCTTAATTAGGAAAAGACAACTGATAAAATATAGATACGTACCTTACTCAAACTTATTGATGTGCTACACCAGTTGTGAGACATCTTTTTAAATGAATGAGTAAACGGTGAATTTTTTGCAAATGGCATTGGGAGCACTAGGTGGAGCCAGAGGAACCTGATTTTTTTTATTTATTTTTTTTACAGATTGTCTGTCTCATGTAGTACTGTCAGAGCATAGTGACGGTTTTAGCAAATATGTTTGCTAGTTATTTGTTGTATAAACAAGTTATTTTGTATAAGGGTTCCCTACTGCAGTTTTAATTGTTATTATGCGATGTCCCCATCTTTACTTATGAGAGAGGCCTGTTGTGGTGACAGAAGGCTGACAAAGCAAATCTGCAAAGTCGTTAGGAGGACATGCTTCTTATATGTGCTGCTGGGTCAAGTCCTCAAGTTCTTTTGAATTTCCTGTAAATCCTTCTAGGTCATTTCCTGCCAGCAGTGAGTGGTTTGTTGTCTCACAGCAACACAGGAATAACTTGGATGTGTTTTCCCAAATGTGTGTGGGTTGTGGTGTTAGTGATTGAAGCCTCCCTAATGAATCTCATACACATTATCGACTGCAGGTCATATATTGTCTCTCCGAACCTAATGATCTGTCTGCATGACATATCACTTGTCACACAAACATTGAGGATCTTATTTGAGGTCAGAGAAAAAACAAAGAAAAAAAATTGCTTCTCTAATGTGAGTAAGCTGAAAGATCATTTGGACTGGAACAAACCCCATGAAAAGTTTGACTTGATTTATTGGTCCATTAAATATTTATTGGTAGTTTATAAATGTGTTTTCCCTCTTTTCTTAGCTGGATGTCACAGAGGTGTCCTTTCCTGGTGCAGCAGAGGGCATATCCAATGGCAACGCAGAGGACCCGTTGCCCATAGAAGATGCCGTGTCCACGGAGATGGACTTATCTGTGGCTGATATGATGTCCACTGGAGATGTTCCCATGGAGACGGGGGAGACGCCTGAGATTGGGGGTGCACCTCTGGCGGCAGAGGAAAAGGAGAGGCGGGTAGGGGGCCACCCCTGCGCCCAGTGCGACCGTGTATTCATGTCCATGCAGGGTCTCCGGTCTCATGAGAGGAGTCACTCAGCCATGGCTCTCTTCTCTCGGGAGGACAAGTACAACTGCCAGTACTGCCAGTTTGTTTCTCCCTTTAGGCACAAGTAAGACCATTATTGTGTACCTACATTTTGTGTTTTTTGTGTTCTGTTTCCAGATTTCAAGCAGTAATGGTGCTTTTCCACTATGGGGTAAAACCCTGGTGGTTGAGGAAAAGCCTCAAACGTTCTGTGTTTCCCTCTGAGCCTGTCCTGCCCATGACCTGAGCTTGTCCCAGGAGTGGAGCGGTGCTGAACTAGGGACTTTTCCAATGTAGTATGACATAACAGCAAGGCGGGAGAAATGTTTAACTGATTAAACTGATGGGTAGCAGTAGTTCAATTAACCAGCAATGTAAATAACTTTGAAATAATGCAAATTATCGACGACAAAATAAGGACACGGTTTACTACACATTAATTACATTAAACAACTTAATTCTCCCCCAAGTGCGTTGCACTATTTCAGTTTCCAGCGTAGATGTTCTCTGTTTGCGAATGTCCCTGGTGTTAGGCACAGTAATCAGAATAGAAGGCTGAGTGCTGGCCCTGGCCTTATATGGAAGACTGAGGCTGAGGGCTGGCCCTGGTCTTAAATGGAAAAAGGCCATACATTTGAGACAGCTTTATGCTGGTCTTAAAATAGCGTACACATTTTATTAAATAAACATCTTTTAAGACACTAGTTTGTAAACCTGAGTCAGTTTTGATGGAGTGATTTGTCTCCAAAGATTTGGATCCAAAGCCCTTCTCTTCGTTGTGTAATCGAACCTCACTTGGTTATTCTCTGACCCAGAAAGGAGATGAATTATCTTGCCACCCATGAGATCAAGTTAAAACACAGATCTATTCCTGCATTAGATAACTGAATTGTTCATGGTTTTTTATAATAAGTGATGTTTTTTTTTTAAACAAATCAGCATTTCTTTTTTTTTTTTAAATAGAAGGCCAGATTCAATTTGGAGGTGGGGTCATTATGCTGGACAGCATGTGTATCCTATAATTGTAATTTGATGTTAGTAGGTTCCAAACCTACATGGATATTCATGGCTTACTCTCTCAATGGCAGATATTAGATGAACTTATGTGGGCCTACTGAATGAGCCCATCATTGATTGGTTAGAGGACAACTGTAGGTCATGCCATGTTTGATCTTTTTAAAGTGTTGTGCTCATTAAGGTTTGGACTAGTGTTTGTGTCTAAGTGTAAATATGCATATTTCACATTCTATTTAAAGGTGAAGTCCAGTACACTTTTTGCTCCTCATGGTCCTCTAGCTGTCGGTTTGGTGTCTGCGCTCAGAAAACGGTGTTCATTCACAGTCCTGGCTCTGTAAATGGGTAGCAAAGTGGCTCAGACCCAGCCATACACTATTCTACACAATCAACATGTTGCTTCAGCAACATGGAAGAGAGGCGTATAATTTGATTGGCTGCTCAAATATCAAAAACCTTTTATCAGAATTGTATCCTGTACCTTTTGTGGAGTGTAACATTGATGCTAAAACTGTCTCTTTTCTAAATATCCTCTCTCTCTCTTTCCCTCCCCGTCTTTAGTTTGGATCGTCATATCCAGTCTCATCACGGCCATCACAAGCCATTCCGCTGTAAACTCTGTCCCTTTAAGTCTGCTTATCTAAGCCGACTGAAGAGTCATCTACTTAAGTCACATGCAGGTAATAAGAACTGATGAAAAGACTATACTCTACCTTGCAAAAGTACTCAACCCCTCTGAAAGTCATCACCATTTTCAGATTTACAAAAGATACTTGCACACATTTTCCCAATCAGTATTTACAACACACTGCAACTGGTTCTCTTAATAGATTATCTTCAACTCTGAAAAGTTTCATACTCCCTGCAAATGAGAAGTACCCCCACAGCATGATGTTATCACTACCAGATTTCACTATAGGGATGGCGGAGCACTTGGATTAACCAAAAAGCTCTATTCTGGTCTCATCTGAGATGCATGCATCCTTTAATGTGGATCTTCTTAAACAGTTAGTTCTTTTTGCCACCCTTCCATAGAGGTCAGTTCTATGGACAGCTTTTATTACTAATATTAGCTTTTGTGGACTCCTACCAGCTGCACTCCAATTCCAGACATTGAACCGTAGATCTGTCAGGGTGTTGGCTGGACCGTTGGCCTCCCTCATCAGCCCCCTTCTAATGTAGTTTTGGGGGGCTGCCTTTTCTTTAAACCATCTGGGTGGTGTGATGCAACTTCCACTCTCTTTTCATGGATCCAATGGTGTTTAGTTAGATATCCAAACACTTTTGTCTTGAGTATTTTCGTTCACTTAAGCATTTTGATCATTTTGTGTCTTTAGTCTTAATATTCTCTTATTTCACAACCTGGCTAGTTAAATCGTTAGACAGAGTGATTTTTTTTTTTTTTTACCTTCAGAGGGAGATCTCTACTTCAACCTAATGATTAGTTAGTGCTTCCTCTATATCATTTGTAAATAATTTGTCATCTATCTAAATCTGGAACTCAAAAGCACACAAGTTTGGACTATTTGTGCATGTTTTAAAAGGATTTATACACAATATACCTGCAACCTAAATATTTAAATATTTCTTTCTTAGTCTCATAGCAAGGACAAACTTTTATTTTATTTAGATAGCATTCATCAAATTAGTCTATATTGCATATATTTCTTAGAAATTTGTTTTAACAGACAATTATGAATTGTTGTCTGGGCTCTTGGTTATCAAGACGAACTGAATTCATAAGTGTGTGAACTGTAGTGAATCAGACAGGGACAAAGACTCGTTGAACCAGAATAAAAATACTGTCTGGTTTCTTCATATTATGGGAAGAAAAGGCCAGACGTCTGAGTCACTGTAATCATGTATGATTTATATGATTATATCTGAAGATATATCACTGACCAGACCCACCCAGAATCACGTTATATGTTGTGTATATTGAGTTGTGCTATGCTTTATTAACAAACGTATTTATTCTCAAAGCCTAAATGGCTTGGGTCAAATAAGATTAGTTGGAAAGCAATCATCTGTGCACTACGGAATCCATTGCTTCTGACACATTAATGATGGTTTTCTCCTTCGACTGCCAAAGTCATTGAAGGCAGCAGAAAATGAACGTCAGCACAGTTCTATTCAGACTTATCGAAGTGAAAGATTCTCATGCCTTGCGATATTTATTATGGCAATCACAATGCCCTTAAATGTTCTTCTGCCGTGTTACTTTGAAATGAAACTTCAGACACTAAAGAGAAAAGGTTAATGCCAAAGGTATTTCTGTTTCTATTTCACTCGTCCCCTCTCTCCATTTGGCTGCTTATCCCACTTCTTCATCCCTTTTTCAGGTGAGAACCCCTACAAGTGCTTGTCATGCTCCTTCTCCACCATAACCATCAGCCTACTGAAAGAGCACTCTCTGAGGGTCCATGGAGAGATGCTTACTCTCCCCAAACTCCGGGCGGGGGCAGCATTGCGCACCTCGCGGGCCATCTTGAGCTGTGATCCCATGGCCTTGACACCAGAAGGGGAAGGTAAGGGGCAAAGACGCGTGCATTGTAGTTAAACTACATTGTAGTAAACCCTATATACACCATCACATTTATTTTGAAGAAATGACTTGCATCAGTCACATGTACTAACAACCTTTCACATTTAAACATATATAGCTGTAAAAATGATTTAGGGCTGTATTATAATAATAATAATAATAATTCAATTATTTATTAAATTTATCAATAATAATAATCTGTATAAGATAGGGCAGTGGGTACATACTTGAATGGTGGGTAAACCACACTCTGGGATGGTAGTAAGTAACATTCTAGAAAGTTGCTGCCTTGATTTTAAGCCCTTCAGTTAGCACACCTGTGCCCCAAGGTCTCATGTCTTAGTCCCAAAGACTGTGACCCATAGACCCTGATTGAGAATGATTTTCAGATACATTCTATGGACTGATGATGTCATATGCCCTGATTAGGAAGGTTTTTCAGATACCTTATATGGACTGATGATGTCATAGACCCTGATTGAGAATGATTTTCAGATACATTCTATGGACTGATGATATAGACCCTGATTGGGAAGGTTTTTCAGATACCTTATATGGACTGATGATGTCATAGACCCTGATTGAGAATGATTTTCAGATACATTCTATGGACTGATGATGTCATAGACCCTGATTGAGAATGATTTTCAGATACATTCTATGGACTGAGGTTTGACATACTCTGATTGAGAATGATTTACAGATATATTCTATGGAATGATGATGTCATAGACCCTGATTGAGAATGATTTTCAGATACATTCTATGGGCTGAGGTTTGACAGACCCTGATTGAGAATAATAATAATCATAATAATAATAAAACTTTATTTATATAGCATCTTTCATGCAAAAGAATGCAGCTCAAAGTGCTTTACAGCAAATACATAATATGCACAACGAAATTACATGCACATAAAAATAGACATCAAAGAAACATAACTCAGATATAGTGCAAAAAAAATAAAATTATAATTATAGAGATATATTTAATCTAACCCCTTAATATCACCAGTAGAGATTTAAATTAAATTAAATTAAATTAAATTAAATTCAATTAAATTAAATTAAATTAAATTAAAAGTATTTATATATATATATATATAGTGCAAAGTGGTAGCTAGTTAAAGGCTAATGTGAAGAGGTACGTTTACGTGAAGAGAATTATTTTCAGATACATTCTATGGACTGATGATGTCATAGACCCTGATTGGGAAGGTTTTTCAGATACCTTATATGGACTGATGATGTCATAGACCCTGATTGAGAATGATTTTCAGATACATTCTATGGACTGATGATGTCATAGACCCTGATTGGGAAGGTTATTCAGATACCTTATATGGACTGATGATGTCATAGACCCTGATGAAGAATGATTTTCAGATACATTCTATGGACTGAGGTTTGACATAGACCCTGATTGGGAAGGATTTTCAGATACATTCTATGGACTGATGTTGTCATAGACGCTGATTGACAATGATTTTCAGATACATTCTATGGACTGAGGTTTGACACGAGTTTTAGCATCCTTTAAAGCTAAGCTTCCAGTTTGATATTTATGCTTCCTTATGTTTCTTACAACACAGTTACAACATTTTCATTGGGAACATAGAACCTTTGGTCCATGTCCACCTATTGATGGATTTGCCCTCCTTATGTTTCTTTCAGTGCAGTCGCAACATTTCCTTTGGGAACAATGTAGTTTCACCATTTTTGTGATGATTCTTTGATGTTTTTGATGATTTCAAACGTTTGACACGTTTCATGTGGCATGTTTGGAGTACTTGTCAAGCCCTATAGTATTGACCCAATTAGTGTAATAAAGTGTCTCTGTTCATATCTATAAGGGATGTGTATGAGTGACGATCTGTTAGCCCTCTGTGGTCGTCTCAAACCCCTGTAGAATGCATTTTCTCCCTGCTAAATCACGCTTGGATGCAACGTCTGATGCTAGGAACACTTAGAGAGACAGATTACTCCTCTCCATGCAGATTGGAATTGCTGCCCTCATCTACATACTGTCTTTCTTGTGAATGATGCATTAGTATTATAAATCAGACTCTCGTGCGGATGGATTCATGTGATTTTCTTCCTCGCTTTGCAAAGTGAGAATTGCATCATGTGCATTTTAAAAAGTCAAAGGTACGCCTTTTTTCTGCCTGGTTCTGCACTTGCTGCCATGTTGCTGAAAGAGGCATTTTAACACAGACACACCCGTTTAGAGGTTGGCTTTGATGTATCTGTTGATGTATGAGCTAGAGAAATAAGATGAAGGAATTACATGATATAAAGATATAAAAAAACAAAACAACAAAAAAAAACAGAATATAGTGGTACTTTATGTTACTTTGAAGCTAGATCAAGATTGATTGTAGTAAAATACCTATCATGTACTCTTTCCTCCTTTACTAAATATGACGAGCATGGGTAACATGAGGTAACATGCATCTGTCAGCCTATTATTTACATTTATTAGTGTTCAGATAAAGCTTTGCCTTATATTACATAATTATTATATATAATTGTATTGGTTTATAACGGTCATTTCTGTATTTCTACTCCTAGAACCAGGCTACCTGGAGCCTGCTGACGTTCAGCAGCAACTCAGCCACTATCAGCTCGCCTCACGGAACCAGACGTCCTGCAGCCCCCCTGCATCCTCCTGTGTAGTGGCAGAGTCCCGTCCAGATAACATTCTCACCTGTGAGTTCTGTGAGTTCAGCTCAGGCTACATGCAGAGTCTGCGCAGGCACTACCGCGATCGCCACGGGGGAAAGAAGCTCTTCAAGTGCAAGGACTGTTCCTTCTTCACCTGCTACAAGTAAGAACAGGCACCGGCCAACTTGGTTCATTTCTGTTTCAAATATGTTTATTGAGAAACATCCTTTAACAGTGAAATTTTTTTTTAAAACTGTAATTTCACAAACAAACATTACTGACAAAGACAAATGAAAACAAGCATCAAACACCATACAAAAAAAAAAAAAACGTGGTTGATTTCTGAATCACATCATAGTCAAGCTGCATAGGGAGGTGTAGCACTGCCTTCAGTACAGTGCCTGATCTTCTCCTCCCTTAGGTCAACCTTCACCATCCATGTGGAGGCTGGACACACCAGTGCCCCAGAAGAGGGGCCCAAAGACTTGCGCTGCCCTTTCTGCCTCTATCACACCAAATACAAAAGCAATATGATTGACCATGTCGTCCTTCACAGAGGTAAGATCCTTGGCTTCTTTCAAGCATGAAAATCAAAATGCAAAGATCTGAAACAGACGCAGTTACATCTAATGTGTTCTCCACTAATATTACCCTTGGCCAATATGAAATACTATACTATAGTCTCGTTAGCTTTCATTCAAAATATTCAAAATAAAACACTTAATAGAAATAATTTATATGAAAGTGTTTGCATGTCAGGAGCATGTGTTGTATGCGTTATTCCATGTGTTTGCATGTCAGTAGCTTACGTTGTATGCGTTATTCCATGTGTTTGCATGTCAGTAGCATGCGTTATATGAGTTATTCCATGTGGACTCACCTGGAGCCTCTCAGCTGACCACCTCCAGAATTTCAAAATATTCTTGAACTCACACCTTCACACATGCATGCTGAATGTAAGCAGTCATTAAGGCTGCTTTTGTAAACCTTGATATTAAGTAGTCATAACATCTATGGCAAGTGTTGATGCAAGGTTGTGCTCTGGAACTTTGAAATGGCATATGTTGTTATTGTTTAGTGGCTAGGTTTCTTTTTCTGTAGCTTAATTAACCATACTCTATAATGACTTTTTCTTTGACACACACGTAGGCCTAATTTCTCTTTATATATATTTATTCTTAATAATGGTCATTCTGGGGTTTTCATGTAGTAATTCTTTCTCTGTATTTTTTACCTCTCTTTCTGTCTTCCACATTGTGTCTTCCTCGTGTAAATCTTTGGACGACCTCTCTTCCTCCCTCCTTTTGTTCGTCTCTTCGTCACGTCTTCTCTTCCTGCCGTTCTGCCACCCTCCAGAAGAACGCGTTGTACCGCTGGAGGTCTCCCGCTCCAAGCTCTCCCGCCACCTGCAGGGCGTTGTGTTCCGCTGCCACAAATGCACCTTCACCTGCTCCAGCGACGAAAGCCTCCAGCTGCACATCCACAAGCATGATAAGATAAAGCCCTACCAGTGCCAGCTCTGCTACTACGACAGCAAGTACAAGCAGGCTCTGGAGAACCACCTGCGGGACGAGCACAAGGTCAGGCTTCAGCTTTTGCTGCCTCAATATTGGCATTCCAATAGGTGCTTTTTTTTTGTACTATGCATGTCTATCTCAGGTCATTTCTCCCTGGTATTGGTTAAGTATGACATATTGTTTGAGACAAAATTCAGTTTCCTTTGTAATTCACAGTTTAAAACTTAAAGTGAAGAATTATTAAAAGGAACGGCAGTTTGAGAAATCACATTGATGGATGCAGGGTAGGGTTATAGTAATGGATACAGGGTAGGGTTATAGTAATGGCAGTAAACCAGTTTCTTTCTCATCTGCCTGTGGTTCAAACCCTCTTCATCTGTGCTCCAGGTGATCCGGAACTTTGAGCTTATGGGACGGGTCAGTCTGGACCAGCTGGAGGCTATGAAGGACAAGATGAGCAACCGCAGCAGTGGTGAGGAAGAGGAGGTGGGTGAAGGCCCGGAAGAGGAAGGAGCAAAGGAGGACGTGGTGGTGGACAACAAGAGGGATGCACAAGAAGACGAGGAGTCTGACAGGCCTGGGCCTACAGGTAGGGAGCTAGGGAATCAGTGTGGGGAGGGTCCGAAGTATCTGTTAGCTATACCATGGCTAATGTTTCATTATATGATAGGCTAATGATTATTCCACTGTGTTTTTTGCAAACGAACAGTTAGGAACATACCTAGGTAGTAATTAGGTCATTATTTAGGGTATATGTTGCTTTCAATCCCCCACATATAACTAATAATAATGAATTGACCTTTGTCACAGTACTATTACCAAGTACTTTCTCTTGCCGTATACAAACATATAACTGGATAAAACATATCACATAAGATCATATTGAGGCAACAGCAGGCAACATAAACTGCATCACACTCCCATCTATGGATGCCCATTTCCACCAGTAAAAGAAATGGTAGTCATGATCATAGTCAAAAGATATTCACGGGAAATCAAAATTATGAGATAGAAAAGTCAGAATTATGAGATACAAAGTGGAAATGTTGACTTACTTCCTGTACCAATGTAGGATAGACTACACAATGATTTCCGTTTCACGTAAATTACTGGAGATATCAGAGTTACCTAGTAATTAAATAGGCTATTGTTGTGTTCAATAGCCTAGTGCTTAGATGTGTAACTTTTTTGCAAATAAACAGTTGTTTACGTTCATGTGTTGTTACCAGTTCCAACTACTGTCTATGCTGGGTAGTGAACATGTCCCTATTATTCCCTACCAGACCAAATATATACTAAGACTTGGAAATTACATTGTTTACATCAAAATCCAACAGCTAATTATTTAACAGTAAACATGAGGTACAGATAACAAAAATAAAAGCAGGGTAAAAGAACAATAAAACTAGAACCCATAAAACAACAACAAATAAATGACAACCATTGCTCTGCCTCCTTGGAGTTAAATCAGTTTGTTCCGGCTGAACACCTACTCTTTGGTTCTGTCTTTTCCTGACTTGGCATATAGGTGGTGATTCTTCAGAGATTCCCTGCTCCCCCAGTTATGGGAGCATTCCCACTGGCAAGGAAAAGCGCTTTCCCTGTGAGTTCTGTGGCCGTTCCTTCACCAACAGTGCAGAGTGGGAACGTCATGTACTTCGTCATGGAATGTGAGTCCTCTCCCTTTGGATCCTCCCTCCCTCTATTATTCCATAATCCTGGTTACGCAGTTAAGTTGACAAATGCATTATTAAGTGTTGTTGTTTACTTTATTATAATCATTAATAATTACTGCCCGGGCTCTACAAACCCTAAAATGACTTTGGTTTGTCATAGGACTTTGGCTGATAGATCAATAGTGACTGAGATGTATTTCAGTAAAAACGTATTTCAGAAGAAATGCCTTGCGTTTGGATAGCATATGGGCCGACATAGCACAGGAGTTCGATTGTAACAGCAACCACAAGGTGCTAACACTGAATGTAAAAAAAAAAAGGAACTAAATACATTTTTGTTTTAGCTGAAACACCACACAGTTTGAGTAGCTTGTCAGTTGACTCAATGTCACGATCATAGCCATAGAGCCACTTCACGTTATTGAATCTTTGGCCATTGTTGTGCTTAGGGAGCAGCATGGTAAACCTACTTATGGTAACTTTTATGTCTAAAAGAGATTATTGGAAAGTTTTTGGAATTCGAGGATTTTTAGGCATAATGCTCAGTTCTAGTCTGGCGTGTCACTGACACTATTTATTCATTACGTGACGTTTGCTGCCCTTTCTTGACAGGTCCGTTAACGACAGTTCAGATGCCAGCCTCATCCCAGCAATAGGAACCACAGCTGAGCCTCTTATTGGCTCTGCTTTCTTGATGGATAAAGGTGCCAGCCAACCCAGTAGTCCAATCGATGTGGAGACTGAATATCCATCAGATCTATCAAACAGTACCAATTTGAATGAGGAAAACAAAGAAATGCTTGACCAAAAATGATCTGTAGGACGACACCATGTTGCTGTGAGGAATTTTGGAGTGAACAGAATGGGCTGCTTCGTATATGCTTAAAATGAGAGAAAAAAAGCTCAATTAACCGTTATGTTAACCATTGCTAAATTTTAAATGTGTTGCACATTAGGTTGTAATCCATCCATTGTTGAAAGTTAAACCCATGATATTGAATAACTTGGTCCCATTGGACATATCCTAATATATTGGTAACCAATAGCGAATAGAACTGTGAAGTCATCATTTAGGTCAAATCTCAGCTTCCTGACTTCCATCTTGGGATGACTGAGCAAACGCAATAGACGAAGAACAGAATGAGTATCGTGGAGCAGCGTACGCTCCAAACACTCGATCATGGTATTTAGCCGGCCTTCGCTGGTTTCACTTTGGTGAGGGGGCTTCTGGCCAAGGCTGCTCCATTTTGTTGTCCTCCCAAAGTGTTCCCCGATCTCTTCATTCCCCAGTGGTTTAGCCTTCAAGGCTGTGTGTTACTCTCCAAGTAGAAAGGTTTCTGCGATTTGACCTGAATGATTCTTTTTTTTGTTGTTGTTTGTATGTATGTTTGTTTTTATTTGACCCATTTTTTTAATCCAGATAAATTCCTTTAGGAATATTGGTGTGTTATTTATCTTAATGTCAATGAAGTTTGATTTTTTTATAGATCTTAAGATATTGACACTGGCCCTAAAATTGTGTAGCAAATTGCTACTGATATTTGTGATATGTTTCACCTGCCTCCATAGGCACTCCCTGTCCTTCCTTACACTTACCGCTTTTAACAACATCCAACGTCTGACCAACTCCAAGATGGCAGTGAAGACATTCATGCTTTCCCTTAGTGTGTCGGAAAGACATGCTGGCACATATTCCCTCTTCATATCCATAGTATGTGCTGTTCACATATAGTATATACATAGTATATGTATATTGTGTATACAACGTGTATACAGAATATACATATTCCTTTTTATTTGGTGCATTTGTCAGCAGTTTTTGATTAATTGGGCTCAACTGCAAACTGACTTATTGTTTTACGGATGACTCCTTATAGAAATAGGCAAGTAGTTCTAAACGATGTAGCTATGTATCTCAGGTAGTACCCTCACTGCACACCCATTCTCAGCATGTCTCTTCTGATCTAGCAAGTAGCAGTATGTTGGCCCCTATAGTCAAGACAAAGAGCAGCAAATGCACTGGGTGGCGAGTGCTGGACGTGTCAATGAAATGCAGTCCTGTTGGCAGACAGCCCGACTTCATGTGGGAAATCTCTAAGGTGTCTTCACAGAAGCTGTTCATTTTTTAATTTTAAGATACCTACAAACAACTTTGAAATGATATGAGAGGTCATATATTTAACAACATGATTTTTAAAAGACTTTGTATGCTATGGAAAGCAAAATCACATGTGCCATCCTGCTGTGATGACACGGAAGCCTGGCGTGCCATCAGTTTATTGTTATGGGGAAAAATAAAATAAAATAAAAGCAGAGATTGTATGTATTGGAAGTTGCTGCTCTAATACCCCAAAGCCTTATTAGATGCTCAAATCAAATGTTTTAGCTTGGTTAGTTTGCTTTTTGCTTCAACATCCGTTGTAGTAATCAGCCAACTAACAACAAAAAGTTCTCACAATATAAAAAAAGAACATTCAGCAATTGAACTTTATAATTTTATGTCCAGAACAGAAAAAATGATTTTTTTTTTTTAAAGAAGAAAGCAAGAGAAAACTGTCTTGTTGGTACCAAAAGTGCCAGCCTTATTAAATTGCTGGCGGTCTTTGAGATTGTCTTTCCTGAGCAATGAACCATTGTTGCAAGGAGGGAGACCCCAAGTGCCGTGTGGTGCATTCTGGGATCTCTGCATGCCGAATGCAACTATGTATAGAACTACTTGTCAAGTGTTTGAAACTGTGGTGTTTCAGAAAGGACTCTTACCTTTTACCCTTTTAAATGTTATAATATGAAACAAACAAAAAAGGTAACTTTTTGGAGTTTTTCCAATCTCTATCAAATGTTCAAAGCTGTTGTTAAAATGTCTGGTTAAGAAATATCTCTTTTTTGTACCTTAAATTCCTGGGAGTTGTTTTGGTGACCTGCCTTTTCATCCCTCTCTTCCTTTATAAGGACTAGCATAGCTTTTTAAAAGTATCATTTTAGAAAAAACATTGGAGAAATAAGCTTTTGAGTGACTGCTGTTAGCTGTCCATCTCATTCATAACACACTGGATATGTGTAAATATTTTAGTTTTCGTCTCCATCTCTTCTGACTGTTCATCATAGACTTAGGTCCTCCATCTTGCCTTTCTCCTGTGAAAATATGGTCCCTGATGGTGGGTTGTCATGTTGCCTAGAATGAATGTTTACAATTTTATTCCATTTATTTCTGGATGATGTAAATATTGTAATTCATTGTCTTTTTTTTAACTTGTTAATAAAGTTATCAGATAATGTTACAATGAACGGTTTCCTTATTAAAGTAATCGAAATAGACCTGAAACAGGCGTGAGCACTACATTGAGATTATCTAACATCTGCATCATTGGATCTATCTCCATTCTTAGAGCAGCCTGCAATTATAGATCCATATTTAAATCAATCAGTTGTTATGCATATGTGCTGATTTGAGTTCAGCCAAGTAGATCTTTAAGTTTGCTCATCATGAATGACTGCTGCAGGTAAGAGTGGTTTTAGAAACTGATGGAGGAACAGTGTAAACGTAAACCTATTACGCTTTTCTGTTTTATTCCCTTTGCTTTAGTGTTTGTTTTTGTGTATGTAAATGATCTGCAAAGGTATAAAGCCCAAAGTAAACGCCAGAGGGAGTAAAACCACTTTTCCCTCTGTTACATGATGACACAATCTCGTAACACAATCCTTATTGCCCAATGATAATGTTATTGCCTGCAGAGCCGACCAATCAGAACACACTGGGCTCATCAGGGGCTTAAAGACAGGAGCTCTAACAAAGGGTTTCAGACAGAGAGTGAGTAGAGGTGTTAAGTATTAGAAAACGGATGTGTTTTTGGATCATTGAAGAAAGGAAATATATTCTAATAGACCCAAAAAGTTAAATTATGAACACAAATGAGCTTAAGAGTAATAATTGGTTAAGTGTAAGCATTTCAGTCAGTAACACTTATTATTCACTGTGGTGTCTGCTGTATTACTTTGAAAGTGTGGGCATCTTTGAATGGATGTAAAAGTAATAATATTTAGTTACGTCAAAAGCCTACAAAATATTATTAAAGAAAGATTAAAGAAAGGTTGATAAAAGAAAAGATCTCCTTCACTTTTGTCACAGCTGAATATATCAAACATATATATATATTTTATATATATAAAAATGCACTGTTAAGAAGCTGTGTTTACGCAAGACACGTTATAATACAAAGATAACTGCTGAAATAATTGCCGGAATCATTCTGATAATGCTGAAAAGATTCATTCTCAAGGTCAGTGGTACATTTGTCCCATATTTAAAAATAAGCTAGAGGTTGGCACACATGTTTATACATACATACATGACAGCCTTATGAGTGGTAAATGTGACCGTAATCTTTTATTTTTTAGAGTTGTCTGAGTAGTACTGAGATGACCCAAGTTACGTACTTTACCGCGTTTATCACGCCAGCACATGGCTAAATAAATCTGAATCAGACCTCAGCACTCAATCTCACCAGAATTAAGAACTCTTCATTTAAGGTAGTAAGGTAACTAAGGGAGCCCCCCCTCCCCCCCCTTTGAATACAAATGTGAACAAATGGCTGTTAAAGCTAGGGTAGGTGATTCTGGAGAAAAGATAGATTTTGAAAGTAAACAACTGAAAAACTTCCCAGCCCATTCTTTCAGACCCCTCCAAAGCCACAAGCCACCAAGTGCCTGCCTTCCTGTCCCTGTGATGGGTGCCTTTACTGAACTTTCAAGCCTGGCTTCTGAACCCTTTCGTCCTTATCTCCTTTGGTGCCCACGGACTTCTGTGGTTTACCCTTCTTTCAGTTTTTTTCATTGCTGGCAGTTGTTTATCTGCTGTTGTGTTTGCTCCTAAAGCCACTCACTGAAGATATTGAGCTTGGCCGAGTGGGAGCATGTGGGTGGAGGCAGCGTGTGCACCCTTGGCTCTGATTGGTTGTTTGATTCGGTTGTGTGGATTCCTGCAAATGGCATTAGGAGCACTGGGTGGAGCCA
Organism: Clupea harengus; assembly: GCF_900700415.2. NCBI lineage: Eukaryota > Metazoa > Chordata > Actinopteri > Clupeiformes > Clupeidae > Clupea > Clupea harengus. The sequence continues at coordinate 2,872,216 of NC_045163.1, read as the reverse complement.
GAGGACCCTGATGTGTTTTCCACAGATTGTCTGTCTCATGTACTACTGTCAGAGCATAGTGACGGTTTTAGCTTATTTGTATTAGGGTTCCCTACTGCAGCTTTAAGGGAACTGTGGAAATCAAGACAAGATCTGGAAGACCAAGGAAACTTTCAGATAAAACAACTTGTCTGCGGGGCAGAACCGCAAGACTCATATGACTGTGAGCTGTGATTAACTGTGACGAGATATTTTCTTACACAACCTTTCTCTGAGCCCTGGAATATATTTGATTGACTGTCGTATTTTGTAGACTTTTGACCTAAAATATTATTACTTTTACATCCATTCAAAGATGCCCACACTTTCAAAGTAACTACACTGTGCATTATTGCTTACACAAACACGACAGGGTCATCAGAGGGACATATTACCCGCGACCACAAAAGTCCGTGTCTGATAAATGCGAAGCAATTTCTAGCCTAGATAAACCATTGGGAAATAACTAAGTGTTGTGAACTGATTAACTTCAAATTGTAGCTTTTTATGAAAAGAAACCTTTGACAACTGTTAAGCATGCTGATGGATTCTATTCTGCTCTGAGATGAACTGGCAGTGGCACAGGAAACATATAGATAGGAGAATGCATTCCACTACACATCAGAAAGTTCTGTTTGTTAAAAGCTAAAAGACATTTGCTTCTACAACAGGACATTGATCCACAGCATACCTCAAAATATACTACTTCCACAAATACCTCAAAATATACTACTTCCACAAATGTAAGCAGCAGTAGCCTCGGTAGCCTTTGGAATGGCACTTAAACATGTGCATGCTAGACAGCCTAAAAGTATATCAGAACTTGAGGTAACCTGAAAGTAAGACTGGGTGGAGACTTACTACTAATAGATTGCAAAGGGGTTTGACTTATAGGGACTTAGCAGGGTGCCCAAGCTTTTGTAGCCTGCTAGACATACTGTTGGTAGAACTGATGTTAAATACCTGACTTCTTTTCACTTCACAACAATCAACAAAACAACAACAGGGTTGCCCAAACATTTGCATACAAATGTGTTTCCACAAACAATTGTAGTCAAATTGTAAATTGGCTTAGTCTTGGCATTTGTTTAGAACTAGACTCTTAAATAACCAACATATTATGCTACAGATGCACAAATTTCCTGTTTTTAACAGGTCAGAACAAACAGTTCTTAAAAAAAAATTGAATGTGTCCATAGTATGGTGGTATATATTTTAGTAGTGTATTTTACTGTAATGTTTCCGTCAAAATGTTGTTAGAAGGGCTTCTTTATATATCATCCCATTTCCCAATTTTACTGGTCAGTGATTTCTTCTTTTAATCAAAGGCTCAGTTCTGGTTTCACTGTCTCTGTTCTTACTTTTCCTTTTAAGTGATGATTTCACAGGTCTAACATCATCTTTAAAAATATCTGGAAGACGTGCTGGATCACGAGTAATCACAGAGGCTCATCACTTCACAGGAGCCGCCTGAAGACATGTGACCCCATGGGACCACTGATCAGCCATGCTGTGGAGCTCTGTCTTAGCAACACTGAGGGAATGTCAGATGAGACGAGGTGCTCATGCATCCACAGTGGAATCCAGGGCAGTGACCTCATCTGGTACTAACTGATTACTGCACCTATTCTTTCAGCTCTTCTGTGTTCTGAATGTTTTCCGATTAGCTTAAATATCTGATTCAAATAGTATGATTAAATGTGACACGAGAAGGGAGGGAAGAAGCTCCCCAACCTTGTGCATCTGCTGCCTTTTCCCAGTTTAATGTTATGCCTTTGCAAGGAGATGCAAGCATTTAAAGTTACATTGTGTTTCAGTGTCAGTTTAAGCTTCAGTTGCCAACTCGCCTAATAACAAGGTGGCCCAATTATGGTGTAAAACTAACCAAGCCTTATTGTCATTAGGAACCAGCATTATGTATTTATGGTAACACATGTTGCTGGGTTGAAAGAGTTTGGCTGGGTTCAGCTAACTCCTGAGTGAGGTTAGTTCAGTAGTTCCCCAGTTGCTGGTTTATAAAACAAATTAAATTGCCATTTTTAGAGTTTACATCTTGGGCCCTATACCACAAAACAACTTGGTGTAATGTATTTTAGGAAAACTACATGAGAGGCAGGGATATATTAACAATATGCTGCTGCACAATGTGGAGTTGTTGGCAGCATACATTTCCGTAGTGTGGTCCATCTTGTAACTAAATAGTGCATAGCTTGGGCTGCGAGTGGGAATGGGTGTATTTATCTATATATACATTTGAAGATGATGCCAGAACAAGTTCCCTGTGACAACATACTTCAAAAAGTGACAAACTGTTGCTTAGTGTTACTTTTAAATTATTTCCTCATTGGCATCGGATGAGTTTCTAGTTCCACAGACATTTAACAGTCATTAGGTAGAGTTCGAGAGTTCATACATTTTCTCCATATATTTCCAGTATAGTAAACAGCAACACATGGATAAATAAAAGAAAACAAAACTGAAACACACACTTAAAAAGGCAAAAGAAGAAAAAAGAACTAGAATAAGAAAAAACCCTGACCCACTTCAACCCCCCACTCATACCTGTCCCATACCTGTCCCATGCCTCCAGTACATGGTTCCTTACTTGCAGGAACCTAAAAATATGACTCCTATGGCGTCGTCGAAATGTCCCATCTAAAAATAGATCCCCTATGGAACATATACCCATCTCTTTCCAGTGTTAAAAGCCGATGTTCAGCATAGAAGGTGGAAAGGAAGGGTTACTAGCTATGGCGAGTAAAAAAAAAATAATGTCTTCACACCACACAAGGTTTTGACCTGTTTCCAAATATGAATCAAGTTGTGAAGAAATAAAAATAATAAAATTCACAGTATATAAATCGCATTACAGCATTTTAAGTAATTTTATAAAACAAACCAGTGTATTGACTGCACCCGTGTATTAACCACGGTTTATTCAATGTTACATCATCGTGTCACTAAATGCTATGTAGTTGTGGTGTGAGGGCTACTAGCCATTTAAAAGTTGTATGGGATGGGCATTTCAAGGAAAAATGCTATACCCTCTCCTCGCAATTACGCACACACACACACACACACACACACACACACACAGATACACACACAGGCTACTTCATTCCCATTCGCAGTGAAAATTAAGCATTTATTTAGTGTTATGGTGTTGCGTGGGAATGGACGCTAAATGTTTTAGTCGAACCGCTACTAGATCCCCTTGCAACCACTGAATTAACTAGCTATATTCCAAGAGGCTCTACACAACATTTGGAGACAGGACCTGATTTCGTCTAGAAAAACTTCAAAAAGGACTTCATTATTCCACAGAGGGATGTGTAAAAAATGTAAAGCAAGATATGGTGAGTGACAGGCTTAAATTGGAGGCGAGACTTTACAGATCACAATGCAAGAAGGAGAAGCCTACTACCACAGTCATCACAATAGTAGCAATAACAACATCCAAGACCATTGTATTGCTTTGCACGGTAGAATAATGAATTCATAATTTAGGTAATTGATTGACCTTCAATTAACTAAGTTTGTCCTGTCACACAGCTCTGCAGACTTGGGCCCCTAATCATTCAACTAGAAGATCCAGCTCTAAACTGGCAGTCAGTCTTAGCCCTTCTATGGCATTGGTGAATGATGACTTCCAGTCTCTGTGGTTTTCAGGGTGATCATCTAACTTGCTCAGACCTGAATTAACAAGCTTGCAGCGTACTAAGTACCTGGCTATGTCACTCATTCCTGTGTGGTCTGCGGCGCATGGCTGTTGTGCTGGGTTTAGGAGGGGGAGAGTGTGGCCTATGTGCATTACTGATTCTGACCATGAACAGGCAGGTCAGTAGGAGAGGGATACGGCTGCATGCCTGGATGCTCTGCAGTGTACGGCCGATGCACTGCCCTGATAGGAGGGGGAGAGTATGACTGATGTGCTTTGCTTTTAAGCATGGCTCTGACTATGAGCTGGCTTGCAAGGAGGGGGGCGGGGTACATTTGCGTGCCTGTCGGCTCTACAGTGTACGGCTGATGCACTGCTCCGACAGGAGGGGGAGAGTATTGCCGGCCCTTACGGGGAGAGAGCTGGCTGTAGTGTGTGTCAGAGAGACAGTGGACATAGTCACTGGTCTGCTTTTCAGTGGGCCCATGCGGTAGCGCCGCAATGTCAGCTCTCCTTTCATCAAAGTCAAGCTCTGCTGCCATTGACTCTACAAGTTCAGCTGCTGTTGTGGCCGCTGCAACTTCTTTCTCATGCTGCAGTGTGCGTAGTTCTGCCTAAAATTTTCAGTCTCTCTTTTGACAAGTGTGGTGCACGCTTTCGCAGCTTCTGCCTTTGTATTCTCTTCCATTTTGTAATCGTCGTGAAGGAAGGGACATGACGAAGACTGAAGCGGATGAAGAACCGTTTTCCTATGTATGATCTGTTGTGTTCAGCCCGCTGTGATGTTGCTTTTTCACTATTCGGTCCTCCAGCGTGCGTCCCTGAGCACACATTCACAGATAGCATTGATACAGCTTCTTTTACTGAATCTGTGAAACTGAAATAACGATGAAATAATATTTAGTTTTAAACTAGTACATAGTCAATGTAAATAAGATAATCTTTTAACTATGCCAAATGTAGATACTGTAAATAATGTAAATACAAGGCTCGAATCACACTGAATGATGAGTCAATGAACTACAGTATATAGCGCTAACAACTACCTAGTATAACAACACAGCAAATGAGACTGAAAATATTAGAGGCAGAACTGCGCTCACTGCAGCATGAGAAAGAAGTTGCAGCGGCCACAACATAGAAAATCATCAAAAATGAAATGAAAGTGCTATGCAAGGCAGTGTGGTTCCCAGGGAACAAGGCCTTGACCTCTAATATGAGTTGACAGAGGACATCTTTGAAGTGTTAGACATCTACAAGGGAAACGATTCGTTAAAATGCGAACTAGCCAGCCAAGATATTTTTTTTTAACACAGGGGGGTTGGGAGCTGCTGCCCTTCGTTATGTCTTCTTGGCAAGAGATGTGGCCAGCTAGTCCATGGTAAGATGAGTGATAGCAGATAAACTAAAACACAGAAAATATTTAGTTAGTGGTTTTTCAAGATGGCGGTGGTCCTATGAACCATACAAAAACTTCTTGGCATGGACAATTATCTAAATAAATGTTTTTAAAATGAGGGATAAGTCAATGTAAGTGTATGGATTACTGTGACTGTGTTTACTGTATGGATTACTGTTTATCCCCCCCCCCCCCCCCCCCCCCCCCCAGCAGGATTTCATCATTCAATTGTGTGTGATGTAATCCCTTCTTGTTGTTTTTCTGGATGGTGTTTCAACATGATGCAAATCAATGAAATGATGATTTTGCTTTTCATTGTGGCATGTTCTATTCACATCGCACAGTGAGAAACAAGTACTTGGCACATGGCACGGTTTCTGCGCACTGTTAAACAATACATTGTGTGATAATGCCATAATGCCACCCAAAGGTGCCACAAAATCCATTTGATAGTTGTAGGTATTAGTTAGAACTGGATATTTTTGCTGCACTTTTTCTGCCATTCTTGTGCAACTAGTTCGCTAGCTTTAGCAATATGTCTGCTTAGCCTTGTGGAGGACTTCGGTCACGAGCAATAAGTGCACGCAGGCAGGTAGGCCATCCAATCATTTCATTCGGGCTGAATGAAATGATTGAACATGATTTTTACAGCCCTGTGACTGCCACATATTACAGATTTTTGTTTTCTTTTTTTTGTTAACACTTAGTTTATTTATTGATGTCGGGATAAAGGATAATTTCAAGAAATAACACAAAAATCTTCTGGAATACTGAAATACATGCTTCTGAAATACATAGCTGATTTTCGCTCAGTTTTGTATTGAGCTCCAAGAGTGTTCACTGGGCCAACAATCTTTAGGCCAGCATAGAGCAACGACAACTATGGTCTACATATTCGTAACATTTTTAAATATGAGTAGACTGTATGTCACATTTAAATAACGCTGTTACATTTTGCCTCTAGAGTACGCCACACAGTTACGGCAATAACCTAGACCACGTGAAATATTCTCACACGTTTGCGCATGCTTACTTAGCTTTTGAGGTATGTTGGTTGGCTGGTTTGTTTATGCGCTGAAAAAAGCGAAAGCGTAATGGCGGCAGGCAGACTGTGATGAGCTAGCAAAAATAGCCAGGAATCCCCACCTAGAGCTTGTAAGAGAACTGAGGGTTGGAAGAGTCTTAAGACTTTCTTTTAGATCTTCTCGCCAAAATGCAGATCACATTGAAAACCCTCCAACAGCAAACCTTTAAAATCGACATTGACGGAGAAGAAACGGTGAGAGCTTGAAACCATGCATTTGTCGGAAGGGGGTGGAGGGGTTCTCCTATGAGTTAGCTTGCTAGCTAGCTAGCTGGCTAGTTAGCATTTTAACGAATCGTTTCCCTTGTAGATGTCTAACACTCCCAATATGTCCTCTGTCAACTCATATAAGAGGTCAAGGCCTTGGTCCCTGGGAACCACATTGCCTTGCATAGCACTTTCATTTCACTTTTGAGGATTTTCTATGAAAAAGATTTAGCCAGCTAGTTCAGACGTGTGGCTAACAGTGTAAGGGTACAGGCTGAGTAATGCTAGCCTGTAGCCCGATAGCTTTTATATTGACTAGCATAGCAAGATAATTGCCTGCTGTAGCTAATGTTGATTAACTTGGTTTTAGAATCCTCTTGGACACGAGTCTCATTTCTTATATAACATGATATACCTTTTACAAAATATAATCATTAGTCGCTGACTGTATACAAGTAGTTATATTTTAGCCTCGCGTACAAGTGGTCTCTTTGGTAAACTGATGTCGGCTAATACTAGCTAGCAGTTTTGCCATACCAAGAAAGGCGGATGGCTAGCCAATTTCTAACTTACATTTGCAAGTTAACGATATGTGTATATTATGCATATGTTTAAGTAGGTTGCGTTAGCTTGCTGGTAAGTGTTGCCATCAGGTCGGATAACATCCAACAAGATATTCAACATATTTGCCAGTAACTTTTCTCCAACAAGCTAGGTAGTTCTACAGTGGTGGTGTAGCGAACTTTGTATCACCATGTTCGTTAGAAAGTTGAATGTCCCGACTCCCGAGCCATTTGGCAATATTAGCAAGAATGAATGCTGTCTCACAGCCAATGGAATTCTGATAGTTTTCGGAATAAAACCTGTGAAAAACTGACCAGGGTAGTTTGCTAACCTTATGAAGGAACTTGACTAGCCAAGTGGACTTATCAAAGTGAGGTTTCTTTCTTGGGAATCCAATCCAATGTTGCGCATGTTTTGTGTAAAGGCATACGACAAATCCCTTTTGCGCTAACGCTTTGTTTTTTAATTTTTGTATTTATACCCATTGACCCGCCACGGACCTTGTTACTAGTCATTCTGTTGAAAACTGAGCACGCTACACATTTGACAGTTTGGCTTCATCCTGTCTGTAGGGCCAACACATCTCGTTCAGTTATCATAGCTATTCATAAATGCACATTCCATTGTTCTGTAGTTTCCTGGGACGTTATAAGTGGTTGTAGTGTTGTATTGGCATGCTGTGGGTGAGAAACTGTGTAAAAAATATATTATTGCAACACTGCATTGCATGGAGTTACTAGACATGGTAGCATATTCAAGGGTACCATTTTGGTAACACCGGTAATGGATATAGTGTATTCACTCTGCTTTCACCTTGCCCTCAGGTAAAAGCCCTAAAGGAAAAAATAGAGAATGAGAAGGGAAAGGAGGGTTTTCCAGTTGCGGGACAGAAGTTGATATATGCAGGTACAGTATGATCCTCTTTGGTTCACCTTTTCCCCTTGTATTTATTGTATGAGAGTGTGCTTTTAGTCTACTGTAAGCGATTGTGTCATTTTCCCACTGAATCCTGCTGTAAACTGGTCAGAGAAGCTGTGCTGCATCAGCAAGTCCTTTACCCTGATAAGGTTCATGTAGGGCTGATACTATTCATGTTTGGTTTGGATAAATGTGCAGCAGGCTCTAGATGGGTTAATGACAAAGAGTATGTCACCTGCTCTCAGGTGAAATGTTATTAGATTGTTTTGTTCTTCACAGGCAAAATCCTTAACGATGACACAGCTCTGAAGGAATATAAAATAGATGACAAAAACTTTGTGGTTGTCATGGTAGCAAAGGTAAGAGATGTCTTTATCAAGCTCCACTTAAATTAATACTTTTTGTTGGACCATTTCTCTGACCCTTTGTATTTGTTTTATAAGAACATGAGGATTAAAACGTTCATAGCCGTTTTCTTGTACAATGATACTGGTAGTGTTCACATTTAGAAAGCTATGGCATTTATATATCTCCTCTGGGCGATTGAAGAAGGCAGGGCAAGAGGGTAATAAGCAAGTCTTAAAATGATCGCAAACCATGCTTTCTGACATTTGTTATTTAAAAAAAACCTGCTCCTCCATTGTCCCTGCAACATTAAAGACAAGCCATGCTTCTAACCCACGCTTTTAACCCACGGCACAATAACAGTCTGTTGAAATTGTTGGAAGATGGTACAATTAAGTGGACTTAAATGAAAACCCAGCCATTTTTATGGACTTAACGCTCAAGAAATAGAACCGTGAGCTCTGAAGTTGACACGTCACACGCTGCCGGTGGGCGTTGCTCTATTAAAAAGAACTAGAAGCGTAGTTTGTCCCATGTCAGACACCGTCACTGGCCATTAGACTTAAGCTTTCATATACATAGCTAAACATTTGGTCTCCTGAATATAATACAAAATGTGATTATGGATTATCTCATTTCAAAACCAATATTCCCCCTTTGCTGCTGTAACAGCCTCTACATGCAAAGCTGTCTATAAGATGTTGGGTATATATTTTGTATATATAAGATAACCTCAGTTACATTCCTGCACTTTTTTTCTAATTCTTATGTAAAATAGTATTTATTGTTCCACTAGGTCTCTAAAAAAGCGTCTGCTAAATGAGTAAATGTAAATAACATGGCTGCAAGGATTTACTCCCATCAGCAGTATTGATGTCAGTCACTGATGTTGAGTGATGCGGTTCAGCTTATAGATGACATCCCCTATCATCCCAAAGGTGTTTGATGGGGTATAGTTCAGGGCTCTGTGTTGGCCTGTAAAGTTTCTTTATAGATCTTGCTGTGCGCACAGGAGCAAGACATTACTCCATGTTGCCTACCACATCACGACCTAGATGATGTTCCTTCTAGATGTTTCCACTTCTACTGTGTAGCAGCCCAGTAAACTAGGGCAAGTCTAGCAGGACAGAGCTTTGTGGAACTTACTGGAATGATGTTGTCCTATAACGGTGCCACATTGAAATCACTGAGCTACGTACAACCTATTTTGCTATGAACGTTTGTTTGTCAGTGGAGACTGCACAGATTTTTTTGCACCTTCCTGGCTATGGGTTTAATTGAGGCAGCAGAGCTCATTAATTAGGAGTCTCCACATACTTTTACTTATAGTGTATGTATGTATGCTTGTGTACTACTGCTGTGTGTAGCTAAGGAGAAGGTAAATCACCTGACCACTTTTTAAAACAGGTTTCACCGCTTTTACATATCCTGTATGGTTGTCCCTTATTGACCCTCAAACACACATATTTGTGACATTATCTAAGGGGGAGAAAGGTGAATGGTTGTTCAGAAAGGGCACTGTACATAATTGGCTGGGTAGGTTGCTCTAGCAGTACCGTGGTGTTAGGAATGTATCATTGTAAACTTCTTCAGATGTAATGGGATTGCTGATCTCTTTTGTCCTTCAGCCTAAAGCAGCTCCTGCTGCAGTGCAGCCTTCCCCTGCTACCACAACCACCAGCAGCTCCAGCACTACGGCCCCTACTACACCCTCTGGTGCAGGGGCATCAGCTGCAGAGACCCCTCCTGAGAGCGCCTCCAAGGAGGACAAGCCTGCCGAAGAGAAGCCTCCCACCAGTGCCGCACCTGCCTCCACACCTACCCGGTATTCACTGTCTTTGGGCTGCCTTTCCTATATGATGTACACGTCTGGTCCTGGATTCAATTCTATACTTTGTTCCACCTAAATTTAAAATAACCTTGTTGTGTATTCATATTCTAGTTGGTTAATTTGTTGTCAGATTGAATCATAATTTTGAGAATTTCTGTGAGTAAATATATATATTTATATATAAATACGTATTTTTCTTTGCATGTGTGTGGAGGGAGAAAGGCACGTCTGGTTTTTCTGTGTTATGAGTCTTATTATAACTTATAGCATAACTTATGACCATCCTATGTTATCTATTTCAGTTCTGCAGCAAATGTTAATATTTTTGAAGAAGCAACATCTGCACTGGGTGAGTTGGGGAAAATCATTTGTTCATTTTAAGTCCTCCTTTTGTTTATTCATCCTTGCGGCTGTCATAGGATAGTGTATAGTTACAGTTATTTCATCGATTACCCTGCAGAACTCTTAAAATATTGCCTTTCCGTGCATATAAAAGAAGATTTAAACTGACCTCTTATATTTTATGACTTTTTAAATGACTTCTTCTTAGCTCTTGTTGTTTGACGTGACTGTATCATGCTAGACGGTTTTAGTTTCCATTTGGCTTCGCTCTACTTGTACCCAGTATCCCTTCTGTCTCTCCCCCTCAGTGACAGGCCAGTCATATGAGAACATGGTGACTGAGATTATGCTGATGGGCTACGAGAGAGAGCAAGTGGTTGCTGCACTAAGGGCCAGCTTCAACAACCCAGACAGAGCTGTGGAGTACTTGCTTACGGTAAGAAACCTTCCAAAATAGTTACCAAGTTGTTTTTGACCCATGAAAACCCATGTTCACACTTATGGTAGACACCAGACTTGAAGTTCTTGTTTGTCATCTCAGGGCATGCCAGCTGAGGGGGAGGGTCATACTGGTGCAGAGCAGGTCGATCCTGCTGGGGGGGGCACCACAGCTGTCTCCACTGTAGGTCTCACCTCCCCTACCATCACAGCTTCCTCACAGCCTGCGGCATCTGGAGGTGAGAGAGGCGAACATGCGCACAGACATGTGCACAAACACACAAACATGTGCACAAACACACACACATGTGCACAAACACACACATGTGCACAAACACACACACACAGACCCAGCTTCCTCACAGTTCTTTGCTACATACTGGTGGTATGGAACAGGGACAACAATTTTGGGCCTAGAATTGAACCTTGTGGCACAACACCAAGTCAAGTGGGGGTAGATTGGGAGGCGAACTGCTAAATTAAATAGAATTTCTATTTCTAGTTAGATAAATATATCCATTGCCCTCAAGTAAAAAACAAAACCCTCTCTTTGTAATTTAACTTTTTCATAAATGTGTTTTGCAACTTGAAGGCACACGGATATGTACTATTTGTAGCATAATTTTGCCCTCATGAGTCTGTCACTCCATTTGTGTTTGAAACAGGAAGATGAGATGCCCTGTAGCTATCCTGAAAATTTGCCGTTGACAATGAACATTTACGTTCTTACCTGTTTGATAGTTAGAGCACTGAGTTGAGGTTGTCAGGCATATTAGTCGGATGTTCATTAACACATGTGCCTGCTCATGCTCCATGATCTCCCAGCCAACCCTCTTGAGTTCCTGAGGAACCAGCCCCAGTTTCAACAGATGCGGCAGATCATCCAGCAGAACCCTTCTCTGCTGCCAGCTCTCCTGCAACAGATAGGCAGGGAGAACCCCCAGCTTCTGCAGGTAGGAACGCTCTCATTACATCTTCACATCCTTTCATCCTCTGCCAGAGATGGTAATCGTTAATTAAGACTCACTGTGACGGTGACTGTGGACCCATTATCTGTCTGAGTTTAGCATGTCTCATAAGCTGGAGTAAAGTTAGGTCTCTAACAAACACTCACCATATGCATCCGACAGTGGTGCACCACCGCAACTGAATTAGCGGTTTAAGGTTAAAGATACGACTCCATACTCGATACACAGACCCCTGGATCAATCTAAATGTACCATGAACTGGTCGATGGTCCGATTCTGAAGCGGCAAATTGGTTGATTGAAGCTTTGCTGCTAATTCTACTTTAGTAAAAACAAAGCTGCTGCAGACCTAACGATACAAGTCATGGTACTTTCACAATAATAATTACCGCCTCTTATTTACTAATAAATCTGCATAGCGTCTCACATTGACATTTTACATGAGTAGCTTTAGTGTGTCACTGATATATACAACAATGGTCAATGCTCAAATTAAACCTATCCACAAATAACTGGTAGCAAAATGGAATTGAGCAGACACACTACGCTATCCTATCTCCAGTAGAAGATAACCACATTTTAACTCACCAGTTTACCAGTTTCGCTAACACCTTATTTTTGCCAATTTGGGTTTTTTTTTTTCTTCTCTACAATCAGGAACACTAAAAACTGGGCTTGGCAATATAGCTGAAAACATTATTTTTCTTTTCTTTTTTTATATCAGTTGATTTAGATAATTGGTCATTTTTGAAGACCTGAGCTTCTAATCCAATACATTATGTATTATGTCATAATACATACATAAATTCAGCAAACTGCTCCTCACAATCCTCAAGCTGCCTGTTTAGTGTTTGCACTCAAAAACCCTTTGGTGTTTGTACACAGTCCTGGTTCTGTAAATGGAACACATCGGACCGAACTATAAACAAGTCAAGCCAATCAGCATGTTGCTATGATGGGCACACTTATGGTTTAGGGTCATATTTTCCCCTTTCTGATTCCCCCTAACCTATCCTACCCCAACCCACTCCACTCATACCACTCTATTTGTGAGTTGTCTAAGCTACTGGATGTCCTAAATTTCCCTCGGGATAAATAAAGTATCCACTCTACTCATAGGGGTCATATAAGTGGTGTGCAAGAAACAGCCATAGTTTTGGGCCACTGATGTGGTGGACCATTGGATGTTTGTTAAGCTTCTATAGCTACAACAGCTATAACTATCTTCTCCTCTAATGGCCATCCTCCTCATCCTCTGCACCAGCAAATCAGCAGCCACCAGGAGCAGTTCATCCAGATGCTTAATGAGCCGGTCCAAGAGGCAGGGCAAGGGAGTGGTGGTGGTGGAGGAGGTGGTGGAGGTGGCGGAGTAGGTGTCACCACCGGCACTGGCGGCCTGGCAGAAGCTGGAGGAGGTCATATGAACTACATCCAGGTTACACCACAGGAGAAGGAAGCCATTGAGAGGGTAAGACAGATGGATTTATACCTCAAATATTTAACATATATTAGAGACCAAATGTCTTTATCTATGTCATGTTGAACTTCAAGACTGCAGTGCAACCGTGTGTGACCTGTTGTCTTTTTTGTTTGTTTTTTTGTGTGTGTTTTTTTTTTCTTCTAGCTAAAGGCCCTAGGATTCCCAGAAGGACTTGTTATACAGGCATACTTTGCTTGTGAGAAGAATGAGAACTTGGCTGCAAACTTCCTTTTACAACAGAACTTTGATGATATCGACTAAAGGGAGACATAATTGCCTGTGCCCGAACCCCGAACCCCCCCCCCCCCCCCCCCCCTTTTTTTTGTCAATTGATCATATTGGAGAGAAAAATGGGCCCTCACGCGTTACATAAATTTGCCTCCAATTCACCTGCTTGATAACACTGGATTGTCATCTCCGTCTGTATTCAAGAGCTGCGCTGTTTTCTCAGATCACCACCAATAAGTAAAAACGAACTTGCTTCATCTGATATCAACTGTGTGCTACCTGGGTCTTTTTTATTATTTAGCGCAGACAAGCACATTTGTTCTGTCATTACAAGGAAGCTGAAGACCGGTTTTAAAGAGTTGATCGCTGAGCTTGTTCTTCCCAAGTGTAGAGGTGGAGTGGAGCCTAGCTGGGAAGTTTGTTATGGCTTCTGCATAAATGTTCCTGTTTGATTGATTTATCTCTTCCTTTCTCTTTCTCTCTTTGTTTGACCAGTATAGGGATACAAAATGACTCAAAAATGCTGGTTTAAATGAAAGTAAAGATTTTTAAACAACCACATGCACTAGTTTTCTGGTCTTCTTTTTTTGTAAACTACAAAACATCAAACTAGTGCATGCATACAGCCACATCTGGCAGCCAACTGCAGTTATACTGATATTCTCACGTCATCTTAGGAATGCCACTCATTTGATTTCATCAAAACCATTAAAGGCATGTATATGGCTCACATAGTTTACATCAGTCGACAGTTACTGTCTACAATTTGTCATTTTTACAGAGAAAATAAAACTTTTCAACATAAAATGAATAATGCCCTGATTCATTTATGGCTGTGGGCTGTGGTCATTGTATTTGTATTTGGGAGTGACAAATGACTGGGAGCAACATCAAAATTAATCTAGAATCTGACTTAAGTATTTTTATTGTGAGACCATAAAAAAAGATGTTCACGGCCCCGTTCTAGTTAATAGCTTGAAAGCAAAATCTCTAATTTGTAGATGGGGTTAACTCAATATGCAGGGCTGTAAACCAGATTACTGGTGTTTCAGTACAGTAGATGCTGCCTTGTTGGGAGGAAGTGAACGCTGACTCCAAAGTACAATGACTATATTTACATGCCGTTGGAAGTAGAATGAACATATATTTGTGAAAAGTGCATTTACAATACCAAAGCTTGGCAGGATGGGAACCATATTTACTTGGAAACTCTTACGCTTATCCTTAATACAGAAAAGGTTTAAGATGTGTTTTCCTCACGTTAGGCCTGTGTGGTTGCGCAAATGCTAACAGTGTGGTTGCAGAAGATGGAAAGAAACATTTAATTACAAACCTATCATAGCTATAGTATGGTAGTAAATTGATTGAGGTGACCAGAAATGAATGCGTGAATCCCTTAACAGGGTTTTCTCAATGGATTTAAGCAACCAATGCTCACGTATAAAGATCTTTGGGAAGCTGCAGGGACCTCACTGATGGAGTTGAGTATGAAAATATAAATGTTTTCTCCCCTAGATTGGAGCTGTGAGTGGTAGGGAACATCACTTGGTCTGTGGACATTTCGTTTATTGCAAAGTGGTGCTGAATTTTAAAATCCCAGAGCAGAGAAAGAAAAGGCCAGTGCAGAAAAGGAAGAAAGTGTCTTAAGTTGAGTTTAGGAAAGAAAAAGACTGAAATAATTCAATTCAATTCAATTGTATTTATATAGAACCAGAACAATACAATTGTCTCAAGGCGCTTTACAGAGCCCAGAGCCTAAACAAGAAGAATTGTCTCTGTCTTGTCTATATGGAACTATTTTCAAACAGCTGGCCAAAGTAGACTTTGATTCAATATGATATGTCAATATGCAAATTGTCTCTACTGCATGTAGGCCACCTCAGGAAAGGCCATTTGTGTTTTGTCAGAATGATACTGAATAATGCTGGCAGACCAAAGGTTTTGTCTTAGATGTAGTCTGCCATCATTAGTTTTACTGACAGGCATGATTTGGCATAATGTTTTAGAAATGATTGGTTACTTTTAGAGTTCAGTTTTGGATATAAAATTAAAATGTGTTTTTTTTTGCTTAATAATCACAAGTGCACACCCTCAAGTTAATTCATAATAATTTTGCACTTAAATATTATATGACAATACAATGAATATGAAATATGTGCCCAAGACATCATTGTGTCAAATGCCCCACTCTCCCCTTCCATCTTTTCCAGTCTCTCATACATGCAGTCTTGGAATAAAAAAAAATAATTAAGCTGCTGTTAAAGTACAAGTTTTGCTTTTTAAACAGCAACCTTTAATAACACTATTAGGTTTATTTCCCGAGCTGGTTTCAGATCATGTTCTGTGTATTGTCAGTAAAGTGAACTGTAGGTGGCAACATTGTCCATGAAATGGATGCTGTGGCTGTAACTGTAACTACAGGACACGTTTGCCCAGCCAGTTTTCCCGAAGCAGCAGTAGCATCAGCGCAAAAGATTTTCACAGAGTCAGATTATATGTTCAATGTATGTGATGTTTTAAAGGTTTGGAAGATTAGTCGCTGATAACCACTTATGATTTATATAGCCTATAAAATGTTGGAAGTCCTTTTATTTAGATCAGATATGTATATGGCAACGTTTTAAAAAGAAATCAGAAATCCCTTTGACAACAATAATCAATTGAAAAGATGCAAAAGGGTACAGTGTATGGAAAGCTGGAAGGACATAAATTACATTCAAGCCATTTGAGGAACAAACTAAGTTAGTGTGTTGAATGTGGAAACTGATAACAAATACAGAAACAGGTCAGTGAATCTCCCGAGTGGTCTAAATCCTCACTGATGCATGAGCTTGAAATCACACAGCACATAACAGGTGTTCAGACCTGACTATCGTGTCACATTTGTAGGGCAGCAAGTAGTTTGACTTGCCTTGCAGGAAAGAGAATGCCATGGTGCCTGGACAAATTAGAAGACAAGGAAGTTCTTATTTTGATAATATGCCTCGTGACAAGTGACTGTATTGGGTATGAAACTCATTCTGTGTGACAGCGATACGCTTTTGTACATACTGAATGAATATGTAAAAAGTGCTTCACAAATATGTATCAGTATAGTGTTTTTTATGTTCACTGACACCCACTGTTTAATTGGATGACAGATTCTGTAGACAAGTCCAACACAGTCTCCAGTCCCACAAGTGGTTCAGATGGTGTTAATAGAGAAAACACTGTTAATGCTATTTGGAGAGGACTATTGGACAGAACGTCATCTGAACATTTCTATCACTAAACCACTGCATAGTAGCCATCAGTGGTTTTGATAAAACATGGAGGATTAACAAATTAATGATTTGAAAACTTCTTCCGTTCTGCCTCACTTGATAAACGCCATCATGTCGTTACACTCCTGTGGTTTGATAAGAAAACATCACAAGATCAAGGTATACTATATATAAAGGCTCATTATTTATTCCTGTTTACAGAGTATTGAATACATAAAATACAAAACCTTTACAAAACATTATTCACAAATGTACAAAACAGAAGATTATATTACATTATTTGCGTATATCAAAACTTTTGTTCAGAATTGCTTTATTCTTTTTTGTAACATTATTTATTTATTCTTTGTTTCATTTTTCTTTCTTTTTTTTTTACAAAAATATGCATGTAATCGTTATCAAAAGTATTGCACTTTTCAGCCACAGTGCAGCTCAGATTGCCATCACCATCCAGACACCTTATAATCACCTGATTGAAAGCAAGATGTGGAAGATAGATCAACTCCAGGAAATGCACAGATAATTAATTACATGGCACTTCTGACATTTTGTCTCAAATCTATTTTCCTCTTTGGTACCTTTTAAAACACTGTTGAGTCACTGAGCACCATCCTCTGACAGATAGACATTAAATGTACCTGAAATTAATGGCTTGCAAAATTAATATAAAAATAGATTTATTAGACAGTAGGTTGAACAGTGTGTATTTGTAAATACAAATGGAATGTCTCTGAAGGCCTCTGTTTTACATATATAATTCTGTCTGTTTTTCAACATCCCTGATATTCATATATTTCCAGTCATACTTTGGCACCTGGTCCTCCAAGTTTTGTCAATGTTGTGAAAGAGTTGAATTCCAGTTCCATCCCCAGGAACAGAAGAAAACATGAAAGGTCTCCAAGTATAACCAGCCATTGGAAGACAACAAAACACCATAAAAATACATCTGCAAGCCCTAATGGGCTACTATTAGCCGTGGACAACACAGCTTGTCATACAATTTCAGTGAGCATCTGAAAGGCAATGCATGTCTTAGGAGCCACATGAGCTCGTTGTGATTTCAGTTTGGGGTTTCCAGTGAGCTCATAAGTGTCTTTTCATGTGTAGTGCGAGATGGTCAGAGCGCGAGAAAGCCCGGTCACATTTCTGACACTGAAAGGGTCGGTGGCCCGTATGCTTCCTATAGTGCCGTGTGAGTTCATCAGAGCGGGCAAACTTCCAGCCACAGCCTTCCCAGTCGCAATGATAAGGCTTCTCTCCTAAAAGACCAGAGAACAAATCAATTAGAGGAGAATTACAACACATTTTCATCACCACTCCTAACGACCACACAGACACAAAGGGCAATGTACACACAAAGATCCAGTCTCTTGAGTTTGAAAGAGTAGGCCAATCGGGCTTGCCGTTTTATTTGCACAGGGATCAATATCAACCTGGTGTTTAAATAGCAGTTTGTGACACCTGCCAGATGGGCTCCTCACTCCTCAAGCATTTTCACTCGAATGAAGCAAAAGACTACTTTACTACCCACAGCCACGCTACTGTGATGAGGAAGAGGCCATTGCTATTGTAAGATGTACGTATGCTCATTACATGATCAAACAATATGTTACTCCATTTTGTTATTTTCAGTCAATCTGAATAATTGCCTTAAAAAACCCAACAGACTATGATAGAGAGCTTTGACACTTTCTTGGTGTTTTATGATGTTAGTGAATATCCATAATGAGTATCCATAATGGGCTACCATTACTTTCAATGTATTAATCAAGATTTGTATGGGCATCTTAAAACTCAACTTGGGTCATGCCATCAAAAGGATGTAAACATATTTGATTCTCCAAACGGACCAATGGACAGTGACACATACCAGTATGTGTTCTGTGATGTGCCTTCAGATGTGAGCTTTTTGTGTAGGTTTTGCCACAGCCTGCATAGTCACAGGTGTGTGTGGCGATCCTTTTCCTGGGCCAGGAGCGCCGGCCACGTTTGGGCTTAGGCTCTTCAGGCAAGCACTCAGCTGGAGACATGAGCTCTGTGGGGGGGAGAGAGAGGGAGGTGAGTCGAGCGTGCCCTCTGAAACACGTTTAAGTGCAAACGGGCACTTTGACTGAACTGACCTTGGTACTGTAGGG
Organism: Clupea harengus; assembly: GCF_900700415.2. NCBI lineage: Eukaryota > Metazoa > Chordata > Actinopteri > Clupeiformes > Clupeidae > Clupea > Clupea harengus. Next base: position 2,853,339 of record NC_045163.1, on the reverse strand, counting down.
ATGGAGGCTGGGGAAAAGGAGAGAAGCCCGATGAGGGGTGGTATCCCTGGGACAGAGGCACCTGTGGTCGTCCTAAGACCTGAGTGGAGGGGTGGTGGTCGTCTGGGGAGAGGGAGGCAGAAGAGCTTCTGTTGGCCAAGGGGTGCCCTCCAGGGAATGCATGGGAGTCAAGTCCAGGGGCCCGTTGGCTGGCCCCATGTCTAGAGCTGACCCCCAGGTGGATGTCAATGGGCCGTGAGATGGTGCATGTGCTGGGGCTCTCCTGCTTAATTCGATGGCAAACGAAGGCCAGGGAGGAGTCAGACACGCCAGCGGCTTTGCTGACATTGACATTCTGATTATAGTCTCCCATATCCATCGTCGTTTTCACCACAAACTTCCCATGGAGGCTGGGGGTAGGCTGCAGATAAGCGGGGTCTAGTTCTGGCCTCATGAGCTCCGCCACAAAGCCCCCAGAGGGAGAGACATCAGTGATATCTGGAATGTACAGCAGATCACTAGTATTGCCCCCAGGAGAGGGGAGCTGGTAGGAACTATATCCAGGAGAAGATGACATAGTTCTGGAACCACTCGTCATGGCCTCCTGTTGCTGCTGCTGCTGCTGCTGCTGCTGCTGCTGCTGTTGCTGGAGCATAGTGTTTGACAGGATGAAGTCATAATCCAGCAAGTCTAGGTCTTCTGGCTCGATCTTAGCCATTCTGAAAGGGATTTCCTGGTCAGGGTGGCTCCCACCTGTTGGCCAGCTCGGTCTCTTTAAGTGGGACAGCTCCTCTTTCCAGCGCTGATCAGAGAGGGGAGAAATACAGCCCGGTTCAGGAAACACAGTCACTGCAGAAAACAGCTATGCGACTTTATGTACCACCATCTCAGTATCAGTGTACATGTAGCCTTAGCTACTTCTAACGGCACAATGTCAAAACTGCAATCTACTGGAATGTTTATAGCCCTACATTAAAACAAGAAATTATTATCTGACTTGACTTAAAGTCATCATTTGAAGACGAATGTGATAGCCTATGTTGGCTTCAACAAAACTATTTGCAGGCCATGTTTATATTCTGATACTGTCAGTTACAAGTGGATAGCCTACAAGTCCATCAGTACAATATAGAATAGAGTCCATTAGGACCTTGTCGAGACATAAGACCCTCCGATTTCTATTGTCAGGCCAAACTGAACGAAGTGGAGCAGTGCATGGTGCACGCCCCTACAGCGGTAGTTGAGTGCGGCAATGTTTCTACAAGAATAACTATAGGCTATGACATAACCGCTCCAGCAATGGAGTTTCCATAGATCGGGCATGAATCGTAACATTATTTGAGCTCAAGGAAAACCTGAGGTCCTAAATGTTCAGATTATGTCCTTCAAACAGAGCTTGATCATACTCACTATATTGGCCGGTCCCGCTGGTTTGTTCTTGACAGCGGCACCGCTGGCAAATGTGGATATGGATGGCAAAAGCGTCCCGCTCAGTGCCATATCTAAATCATTGGGTGGTTGCCTGCAAGAGCACAAGAGCTGGTCAATCTTTGTCAACGATGTTGATGTAGGCTATTAGTCTGTTCTTCAATGCAGAGTTAATTTCAGAAGTCAAGGACACCGACGACTATGAACACAACGGGAAAATAATAGCTTCACACAAACACACCTCATAAATGAAAACCTATTTTCTTTCCAGTACGATTTTCGAAAAGAATGAAGGCGGTAAGGAGAGAGAATATGGCTCCAGTCTTGACTCTTCGTGACCTGTCGTTTTACTAAACTTCAGTCCGAGCCATGCTTGCTTGTAGCGTAAACTGTCGAGCATCCGACTGTCGAGTTTAGCTATGTGAGAATGGGAGTCGCTCAGGAGAGAGGCGACACCCGGGGATTCCCTCCTCTCTCTTTCAGTGTTGCGGCCATGCACCGGCGTGTGCGGCAGAATGAAGAAGTGTCATACCGCTCTGGCTGGCTGCTCTCCCTACTTTAAATCATTGGAAGACACGCCTCTTGTTGCGCAGCAACAACAGAGAGTTAAAAAGAGGGCGCACTGGTGACGTCACAGCAAGCCGAGCTGTTTGTTTGTATCTGCAGAACGATGGCAACAGAGGCCCCGCGCATACGCCGCACGATTCTTTTTTTTTCCTACTCAAAGTATGAGAACCTGGTCCCTTTAGTCATCAAGCCAACAATGAAGAACATCGTAGTTGTTGGAATGAATTCATAGCTTCATAATGTTTGCCTTATTATACTTTTCTTTTCAAAGGAAACTTTATCCTTTGAAACATTTTGTATATTAGACATTGTGTGTCTAATTATGTGTTGGGCAACAAGTTCGTATAGCCTAGCCTACATTAAGGCCTTAATAATGGTAGGCTATGCTAGTCAGAGTTGTCTGTCAGGTTTTTTTTTTAAGATAGTAAAAAATGAATAATAATTGCAGAGCTTCTGCACCATGCAAATACATGGCATACTACCATGTAGTGTTCTGTCAGTTTACTTGATTTTCTTTTAAGCGTTCTGGTAGGTTAGTAGGCTAACGTTGGCAATGAAATGCCCTTTTGTTTACATTATGAAGTAGTTTCTTTACCTTCTTCAGGTGATGTGTGTCACCAAGTGAATCAGTAATGTAGCTAAAAAACGAACTAGTGATGACTAATGAAGGAGGTGGTTAGACTGCTTTTAAACAGGACAGTAATATCCTATACTCAGTTTATCCCTAACAAAAATGCAACATTTGATGTTCTTTTTGTTTGCCTTTGTGTTCCTTAGTTTCCAGTGAACACTTGGAACTGAAAATGTAAAATTATAAAAAAGTAGACCATATTTCTTGCTATTTACTAATTAGAGCTGATTGGTTTGTAGTATTGAAGTAATGACATGAACACATAAATGCAATGCTTGCTTAAAAAATACAGAAAAGGTCAGAAAGTGTACCAGATTAAACATTTTGTTTTTGACAAAAGAAAATAGACTATGCGTTTGCTGCATGTTATGCTATCTCTCTTTCTTCCTCATTCCCTGGGGTCATCCACATGCATCTAACAGCTGATGTCAGGGATCTGTGGTATAACTATTCTCAGCACCTGTGTCTCTTGCACCAGGACCCCTGACACCAGGTTTGAGAATTCTTTTGAAGAAGGTGAATACAAAGAGTCTGTAAAGAACATGTCCTAACTTTTTTTTTTGTGGCCTTGTCTGGGCCACTTCAACACATGTGCGCAGATGGTATTGTGGTTGTGACTAGGATGTCATAGTGGTTGCTAGGGTGTTGTCATGCATATTTCTAATAACTAGTGAAAACCTTAACACTTTGCATCAGCTTTTTTTAACGACCATGGCATGGCTGTCTTATGGTAATTGAGGAGGGTTGTACAATATTTGCAGAGAGATTGTGCCCAGTATAAACTCATCCCAATGTCAGTGGAGGTAGCTTAGAAGCCCTGTATCGTGAGCAAACACACTTTTGTCCATGATCCTGTTGCATCAGGATCTTGTCCGTTAGGTATGTCAACAAATGAGTCTTGGTTTACCTCCAGTGTGGATTTTACATGTTCCTGTCTCAGAGAAACTATATTGTCATTTGAACGCACACAAATGAACATACAGAGAGAGAGATATGCACCTATATACACACCACATTTCCTTTTTTTACAGATTGACACATTATGACACATCCTTATTCTTTCATTCTAGCATTCTGTTTTCAATTGGTCTAGTCTGTAGCCAGCTGCCAGTTGCTCTCAAAATCCTGCAAAATCCCTCACACTTGACTCTACTCCCTTGGTGTAAAAACTATAGACAAGTTGGTTGAATGAAATTACTTGGCTTTAAATGAAATCATTCCCGTTTTTATTTTCCTGCTCCAAATCTCCTCACTTATGTGCATGTGCCTATCAGGTGTAGTTTTGTTGGAGTATGACAGTGAGATGTCATCATCTGCATTACATTGTGCAAATGGATTTGGAAAACTAAAGTAATGTTATTGTTATGCTCTCAATGCTCTCAAAGTGTCACATTTTCCTACCCCACCAATAACAACTCCAATAGTTTCGGGTGATTATACAGAAGGGTTTCTCCCATATCATCTGTTATGAGAGTCACAATGAATTTCCAAACATACCAGTTGTCATTCCTCTGTCAGTTTCATTTTCCAAAAATACCTGAGCATGGAGCGCACCTAAAGAAGTTGGCAAAGCTGCTATTGTCATTATTTTCCCTAACTGTAATGCATCTTCAGAGATTACTACCACTTGTTCAGGCATGTAGAGTGGCTTCTCCAGATCCACCCACTGTCTATGACCTGCTGTGGGACACCAAAATGGAAATGTAGACAGCGATATGTGGTTATGTATTAGGGTGTGGATACAAACAAAGAAAACAAACTCCTAAACATGAACATAATTGCATAATGTCTCGTCCCTGAATATGACTCAATCCTAAATATTGCTGTAAAATAATATTTAACAAAAATCCAATATCACCAGCATCTCTCCTGCGCAACACCTTTACCTGTCAGCTGAAAGGTCACAGGAAATCACAGCATTATATTGACCTTCAGACGTGGGCACTTTCTCCCGGGAGGGCCACTGAATTCCAGAAGGTGACAGAATGGCTCTAGGCAGGGGTTTAGCAGGAGGCTATTCTCTGGGCTGAGCTAGTTCATCATGCTGCAGAGGTTCCAGCACGTCTCATCTAACTCTACACCCCCCCACCCCACCGTCCATGATGAGGGAAGAGGGATGTACAGGATCCAAATGCTGAGGTTTCAGCGCAACTCTGTTCCAGATGTTTCGGTAATTAAAAAATAGTTGACATTCTTTTCTGAAGTCCTCAGGCCTCCATAACACATTATAATTCACTGTGCTGTTTCTGAGAATCTCAGAACCACGTCTAATATAATTATATTTGGAGAGTCTATTTGTCTGTTTGCATGCGTTCTCTGCCATTCTCAATCCATCTCTTTCAATCAATCGTTTTGTTTCTGGGTGGTTGATAACATTACAGTGGGCATTTTAGTTGTACATGGACATTGCATTGGCAGTAAGACTGACAGTCACAAATGTAAAAGAGCATTTTTATTTTTGTTCGAAGAAAACAATTCTGGAAGTGAGGAGCAAAAAACAAGTGGTTATATGTTTCACTTTTTGACTACATCTGTGACAAAATACTATCTCAAATATAGTCAGGTCCGTGTCAGTGGAGGGTTCCATGTTGGATCACAGTCCTACAAAGTCAACCAAACCAAGACAATGAGGAACAGGTGAAAGTAAACAGACATTAGTCAAAAGAACTAATCAACTAAATAAAAAATGGCTACAAATGAAGTAGCTGACATAATTTGATCATAACACATAATTTAGGATGTAGTTGCCCTCTTGACAGGTACATTTTAAAAGTAATGAAAGACGATGAAAATAAATGAATAGAATCATATTCTGCTGTGCTTCTTGGTGCTCCTCTTTCTGAGGGATATGAGGGTGGCGACATACAGGGGGTGTATTTACAAAGTTTTGGCCAAGTGCAGATGGGCAGGGCTCCGCCGCTTGCATCATGCCGTCCGATATGGAGAGCGAAAGTGCGAGGGAGAGGAGAGAGAAAAAGAGTGAGAGAGAGGAGAGCTCCTGCCGGGCTGCAGGCTGTCCAGCCTGTGTCTGCGCTGGGATTCCTCTGCTCCCTTTAAATATGCCAGTTATTTTTAGACAACCACGTAAGAGAGCCCTGGGCCGGCCCACTCCGCTACAATGTTTCCCTTCAGTCAGGAGGGGAAATGGATGGGAGCCACTCTTCCTGGTCACATGATGTGACTGCCCAGTCCTAGAAATACAATGGGGGGGAGAGGGTGGGGGATGGGACAGGGGTAAACGAGCTAGCATTAGGAAAGGGGTAGCTGATGGTGGTGGAGATTTGTTGCCTCTTTTCTGCCCTGCTCCCTGTCTACATATTTAACCCTTTCAGCAAAGCCGCTATGCTACACCCTGCCAGACAAGCGTGTTTTAATCAGCCAACTCAACATCAGGGACAAAACAAACATTGCAGGAAGCAGAGATTGGACCGGGTGAGGAGGAGAGGAAATGAGAGACCGGGTACGACACATGGGCAGACAGAGTCTGGTATGACGTCAGCAACCCGCCAGGATTAGAAACCTCTAAAAAGCTTGGATGGGCTCAGAGTGTTTCATTCATGGAGAGAATGTTCTGGAGTATGTGTGTGTGTGCATGTGTTTAAAAATCTGTATATGAGGAGATGTCAGGAAAGCCTCACGTGAGCTCTGGAATGAGAGGAGTACATTAGAGTGTGGCTCGGGCCGCATATTTCTGTTTGATTTCGACCCGAGTCCGAGAGAGTAGTAACCGAGCCCATCCCGAACCCCACACGCATTCAGTTTTTTATTGTCAAACCTGACCCAGTTAATGTAAGGTGAAGCACTGAGTGTGTGTGACCTTGTCAAGCAATCGTGGTTACCATGGGTACAGCTCCTCTGTTTGCCCAGATTACACATGTGTGGGTTCCTTGTAAATGACTGTCAAAACACATAGTTTTATAGCCTATGGGCTATATGGCTTGGTAGATGGTTTTCACACGCACACACACACACACACACACACACACACACACACACACACACACACACACATACACATTACGCATATGTCATTAGCAGCTTGTACAGCACAGTTGTACCCCTGTGTTGAATATTAACCAAATCTATGGTTAACTAAATTGCTAACCAGTAGCCTAATAAGCTAAAACTAGTAACTTAGCCAAATGTCAACCACTGAGACTCCAACAAAGGTATTTTAACACATAGCTAACCTGCTGTTTGTCGATGTTAGATAACGTTTAAACCCAGCATTTCAAATATGTAGTTTTACAGGTGATAATTTTTGTTTGGTGTCCTCAATCCTTTAGCCTAAGTGAATACTTACCGCCTGAAATAGCATAAGGCCTATGTCTTAGGATGTCACGTGGATAAACAAACCCCAGCACTGAACAGGAAGTTACTCAACACAGACAGTATAGGTCCACCATTGTTATTCATTTTTATATACATTGTCATATATTTTCACTATAAAAGAACTCGAAGCACCATGTCAAGGTAGCCCATCCTAATTCGTAGTTCACACGTCAAATGTTCACTGCCTAGTTATTTCTCTATGAAGTTTACATGACCAAACCTGATCCGAACTCAAACATTCTACTTTTTTGTCCGAACCCAACCAGAACTGCTGGGTCGGGTATCCACCCTCTAATGAACATGGGCTCAGTCTACCAGAAAATATAGACTAATCTTGCATTTCATTACTGAGTAAAGGGATCATTTAGGTATAATGTGTAAAGAAATATGTTAATGAATGGCATCCACAGATTTGGGGGAGAAATATCATACATCTAATAGGAAACTAATGTACTTTGGATTGTTGACTCGATGATGCCCAAAAGTTTGAATACATTTTAGCCTCTGTTTAGTAGATATTACACTTGATGTTGAGGTATTTGCGTCACTTGTATCACTGTCGGACCACTGACCAGGGTTAAAGCCCAGCTGTGTGAGCCACAAGCTCAAGGTTTGCTCTGTGCACACAAAATGTTTGTGGTTTTGGGCAAAGTGGCCTCTTTCATCCCTGTACCTCAGACTCAGGCGCTCAGAAGATGTCGTAATAGAGATCTGGAACTGTTCATTGTCTTTGTTTTTTCATGCATATTTTCGTTTTTTTTGCAATTGGAATCAAATCAATATGGAAAAAGAGCATGTGCCAATTTTCACTTATTTAACATATACCCATCACGACTGTAACTTCTAATCATATACACTTTTTTTCACTGAGAAAATGGTGATAGGTTTAATTAAGTCCTAATTGCAGAGCGTTCAGAGTCACAGCTCAGTGCGGAGGATATGGGCTGATGTCCAGATCGCTCTCGGCAGGATGATGAAACAGCGTGTGAATAAGAGTAACCCTCATCCAGCGCAGAACTGTGAGGCCCATAGAAATAAATAAAAGACTTAACCTTTAAAAGAAAACCTCTCCCACTCTGACAGGGAGACGTAAATGAACTGACTGTGGTATTCCCCTAAAACTACTCACTCGCAGTATTGCACAGTTAGACAGGCAGAGGGTTCAGACCCACTCATTCTTCAGACACTGGGTTGGTTTGAAATCCTTGTATGAGAATCTTGTTTGTTACAGTTCAATACTTGAAATAAACACTTGATGTACACAAACATCAACAGTACATTCCTTAGGCGGTACACTGTTTCTTTTTCATTTCTTCAAAACAGTAACAGATTTCCCAGGTTTCTGTTAGATGATGTAAAACTGCTTTCCTCTTCCTGCTTACAATGACATATTATTATGCTTTATGTACACTATTTTGTCAGTATCTTATTTGTAGGTTATTAGGGGTAATTGTATTTGGGGGCTTTTTGAAAGATATTTAATGACCTGTATAATATGGCTCCCTGGTTGCCAAATTCCAACAGGTTTATAAACCTTCATATCTTTGGTGTATAAGTGCTGTTCCTATAAAAACAAGAATCATTTACTTTTTCCCCCTTTCTGCTCTTTTAGTACTCAAGTTAGCTCCGGCTCCAAAATCAGACCTTTGCTCGGTAATTACAGCAATCACGGACATTCTGAAAGGCTCCAGCTCCTTGGCTCATTTCTTGCAGACGAGGTCATCTTCCCAGCATTCTGCATTGTGATTAGCAATTGTATCTGCACAAACCTGGGGTTCTAAAACTATGATATACCGTTCATATTGAAGTGAATATGAATGCTAATAGAGAAAGTCAAGTTGAATGCAGTCCTCTGGCTCACATTAGAAGCAGGGGTGTAACAGTACAAATCTACTCACACTTTTGTCAAAAAGTCTACAAAATGAGTTGCTTTTTATAACTTAAATATAGCTATATTATCAGCTTAAATTCTTTGCAATCATTAGGATCTTCATGAAAAGTTTAGAAAAAAACAATGATAATCACAAATATGCTGAGAAGGTCTTATGATCCACTGGGATTTACAAACTTCCTGTCTGATTAAATGAATGTGTAGATGTCTAAACAGCTGTGACCTTCTTGAATGATATCAAGAGATTGCTGGTAAGCACTGTGGACCAGAGCCTCTGTTGCTGGTCTTACTGGAGTGATGGGAGGGTAGGGAGGAACTTGGTCAGGAGGGGAGGATCTGTGCGAGGGCTGGTGTGACACAGAAATGCATTGTATCTCTACAAGAATATTCTAGCTATGACACATCACAAATGAATGTATCAGTTTTATCTCAATGGTATACTTCAAGATAACCATCATAGAGACATTTCAAGAACTATGAATTCTGTCAGCACATGAAACACACACACACACATACACACACTCTCTCTCTCTCTCTCACACACACACACACACACACACACACACACACACACACACACACACACACACACACACACACACACACACACACACACACACACACACACACACACACACACACACACACACACATTGGTGTGGACTTTGAAAATGACAAACTGACAAACAACTGGAAATGTCAGAGAATGCTCAAGCAATATACTTTTACATCACATCAATCCCCAAAAATATTTGGAAAATATTTGAATTTTGAAATAATGTTTGGTCTTCATCCATTTTAATTATTTGTTTTTGACATTAATTCTGCGATAGGAAAGCCTGACATTATCATGGAAGTTGTGAGTTTTTAAAAAAAATTAGTAATCAGAAAAATGGAACCTCCATGTAGACTGGGTCTTGGATGAATCTGAAATATGCATTCCTGTCTGTCTGTCAGCCATGTTGACGGTCTGTCACCATTTGATGGATGGAGCTACACTGAAACAGGGCCTCACTTTTAGCATTGTATTGCATCAGTGATAAGAAATGTGTGCCAATCTCTTTAATCTGAAGTTATTTATTTTCCTGCATTGTTGCATTTGGTTGGTATCCGTGTGCACACGTCAGCCGTTCCTCAGCTGACTGACCAGAGATGTAAAGAGTACCGTAGAGAGAGGACTGTGGGGGAGCTGAGTAGCTAAGCCTGTGTGTATACTCATTACTGGTATTTAACAGTTTTTAAAGCATCCCTATTCACCACTGCAGCTGAAAGGTGTGAATCTAAAGAGTTACTAAGTTACTGTCAATGGCTGCGGGAGCACTGACTGCTGAAGCATCTCTACACTGTCAAACGCATTTCTATTGCACAACTTTACGGTTTTGAAAAGGAGGGAGAGAGAAATGGATGAAAGTATTCCACAATGTCATATTTCCTATGTGACCGTATAGAACCTCTGTAAGATTGATTTAGCCTTTTGTTCTGCTGTTTTATTACTGTAAGTTGTTCTTCTTGTACTTTGTATCTCTTGTACTATTTTTTTGTGTATTTCTTTCACATTTAAAGAAATTGTTGTTTTGTCTGATTGTTGTTTTGAGGGATCTATTCAACATGCTTGCACAATTGTCTAAGTACAACTGAAGTTGTTAGCGCAACTCATAGTAAGAAAGACAGTTGAATTCTCTGAATCAGATTTACAGACACCATCGGACAGGAATCGGATGGTGGGAGGATTTGATGACAGAATGTGGTTAGTGAATAGTCTCCCAATCTCTGTGAGAAAACATAGGTCAAACGCCGGGTCAAACACACTTCACAGCACCGATGCCGAGGTGTGGACAGATCAGATGAGATAGCTTCATCACATGTGCTCAGTGATCAGCTGTCCATTGCGCCTCCACAGTCTGAGTTGTACTGTATTATTCTACTCTACTCTATTCTATTCTATTGTATTATTCTACTCCTGTGAGTGAACTCTAACTGGAGCCAATATGATGCACCAGTGTGCCACCCACGGTCCATCACCACTCTTTGTATGTGAACTGTAGGTGACAGCATGACAGCATGGGCCCATATAGCTAACGGTTAGCGGGCCACTGTCAGTCAACAATAGACTTGGTTTGGGCAATCTGTGAGTAGCCTGACAGAGGGCTTCTGATTTTGTAGCTAACTATTATGTAGTTTATTTATTTATTGAATCGTTCCCCCTCTGCTTTTTGAATTCTGAGACAACAGTTCATTGCCTCATCATTTGTATTGCCTCTTGCTGATTGGAACATTAGTGTGTCTTCAGTGCTGAGGAGAAACAATGAGCCTTCGCCTATTGCCCACAGACCATTTGACTAGATAACACATCCACACTTTTTGTCTGTAGTGGTGATTTTTAGTAACCCAAACCCTTAATCTATGAGAAGGTAATGGATGGTGTTATGCTTCATTATATGTAGAGGCACTGTTAAAGCTAAAGGGACATAGCGGTTCACTTTCTGTGCTTCATTCAGTGCAACTTTTAAAAAATGGGTGTAATGATTTATGATATGAAGATGGGGGTGTTTTTTGTGCTGGTAAGGGAATGTTCCCGTCACTCTGTGTGGACTCAACAATTCTGGCGAAGTGAAAGAATGAAAGGCTTCCTCTTCTTGAGATTTTCTGTGTGCATGTAGGCGTGTATGTGTGCTTATGTAGAACTTGTAAGAAAAGGAAAGGGTGCTGTTGACCTGACAGTTATTTTGTATAGAATAAGTGTGTATGTGACAGCATAGGGTATACCATGTCACCTGGTGCCTGTCTGTGTGTGTGTGTGTGTGTGTGTGTGTGTGTGTGTGTGAGCGTGTGTGTGTGTGTGTGTGTGTGTGCGTGTGTGTGTGTGTGTGTGTGTGTGTGTGTGTGTGTGTGTGTGTGTGAGCGTGTGTGTGTGTGTGTGTGTGTGTGTGTGTGTGTGTGTGTGTGTGTGTGTATGTGTGTGTGTGGGTTTAACTCACAGGAGGCTGGGAAAGTGCCAGTGAGACTCTCCCTCTGTTCTATTTTGGGAATAACTCACCGTATGTCCTTTGTTTCCTCCACAGGTCCTAGTGCTGTGCCCAAGGCCAGCAGAAGTTCCACTACTGGAGTTATGAATAGAATGGGATCAGGTACACTTCTTCCTTCCAACCATGAAAGGAGGCACGAGAGGGCTTTGCCATGATTATCATAAAAATCCTAAATGGATTGAGATCCAGTGATTGAAAAGGACAATGCCATTAACTGCGGCCAAGGTAAAGGACATAAAATATGGTGTCCTTCTCAACCATAACTGTGTTACAATGAAGGACAGTCACATACTGACTCGTCTCTGATCCGTTGTGTTTAGCCCTGCCTTTTGTCTCCTGTGACATACCCTATGTGTGCTCTCAGTGCGGTTTGTGTGTCTTATCCCCCAGTCTGTTGACATTGTGTAGCTGGATGTCAAACCTGTTTCTTCACTGTGCCTTTTTTTTTCTCCTCTAAATAATTTTAATACCTCATCACAGCATGAATGGTGCTGCTCCCATCAGCAGTGAGTCACACAGGACACTGCGTAAGCAGCCACGGCAGACCTGAGAAAAGTATTCCATTACCAGCGAGAACCCTTGCTCTGCCAGCACGCTCATTCTAAAGAAACATAGAGAGAAAATAGTTGGAGTAGGAGGAGCTGGATATGAGTACAAACAGAAAAAAATGAAGGATAAGGAATAAAGACAGATTTCAAAGGTTAAGCCCATATTGTATGTTGTCTCCATGGAGATTGGGGCCAACAATTTTTCACTTTAAGTGGGTGACATATGTCTAGTTGGGAGCTGGATTGTGGTTGGTGTAGTCCTGTATTATGACATTGAGATTACAGTAGAGTGGTCTCATTGTCAGAGTGCAGTGGAGAGTACTGTGGTCTCACAGGAGCTGTGTGACTGAAGTCATCACAAGATAATGGATCGTCATGAATGGAAGTGGTCACCAAAGAGACGATGATGATGTGTTGCACATGCACCGTTAATCACACTAATATAACTAATGATTTCCAGTAACTCATATATAACCATCACATCATGTTGTTACTTTCAAACACCTCTGCATATACCCATCTCATACATTATTATGCATAACCTCTGCTATGTCTATTGAAGTCAGCATTGTTCAAGTATCCTTGTTATATTTGTGTGTATTGTTTGACTGTGAAGACTTTACAGTGATACACACGCAACATTTCTTGTATAGTGAAACACACTGTCAGAATAAATCTAAATAGGCTCTCTCTCTCTCATTTCTCTGTAAGTCTCAGCTACACTAATCTTTGATTGAGCCAGAACAGACTTTCATGATCTCTGACGCTCAGGTCATCGGGTTCTGAACTATGTGGGTATGATGTTAGCAAGCTGGGTGGTCCTGGCAATATATGCATATTTTCTCTCATTCGAATTCATTGAGGTAGCATTGAGAGGAGAACCGAAGACCTCTCAGCACCTACATGATGGCACTCTACTCTAAAACACACTGTTGCCAAGAGAGTTAAAACCTTCACAAAGACTGATAAAAGTGTAACACATCTTAAGTTGTCTGATTATGAGAAATCTAGTTACCTACAAACATATATATGGCAAAAAGTTACACAATGTAGCTTTGAGTTAGTTTTCTCTGACCAGTATACAGGAGAAGTATAAGTATAAAATAGTTTGTTCTTTCCTCTATCTAAATGAAAGGCAGAGCTAACAAGACAATTAGAATTTCAATGTGACAATGCCAATGTCCTTGTCACTGTAGAAATCAAGCTATTAGCTATGTTTTGTCAAAGAAACGGCTTTGTGTGAAATAAATTGCTATCTCTTATGGTAATAGTTTGGTCTTTAGTAAGGGCTGTATTCGTTCAGTCATTAAATAAATACCAGGGCCATTAGTGGAAATGTGACTTTAGTTTTAGAACTGGCTTTCAGCATAGCAAATGAAAGTGAACACAGGCACACAGTCCTACTTGTGTCGCGACAGCAATTTTGATGTTTATGAGTCCCCCACTCCCGCCAGCTTGGCAAAGGGTGTGTGTGTGTGTGTGTGTGTGTGTGTGTGTGTGTGTGTGTGTGTGTGTGTGTGTGTGTGTGTGTGTGTGTGTGTGTGTGTGTGTGTGCGCTCGCCTGCAATATCATAACTCCATGCCAATAGGAAATGGTGATGTTGAACACCCTCCATTACCCTCGTGCATTAGTCGTATCAGATAAGAGGATAGCGTGGTAATTAGTATGGTGCTGTGACAGAGCACCTGCCTGTCCAGTCACAGAAGCACTCTTTGCCTCCACCCCTACTTGCCCCTAGACCACTGTGTCCTGAAGACAGGAAGGTGCTGTTTATCGTTCAGGTCCACTTCGTTAGGACACATACCTGAGTATGTATTTACAGGCAATTACCACACAATTAGTGTTTGGGGAGCCCTGTGACTGCTTCCTTTATTCAAAATCCAATCCATTTCCTAAGACTTTTCTGCTTGTCTGCACAAGGCAATTTTGTTATAGAAAGTAATAGAGTTGGTAAATGTTGTGTTTTTAAAATCTTACTTTTAGAAAATTGTAGAATGCTATTATGTTTTGCCTGAAAACTGATACTTTTAAATATTTCTGTAGTCTTGTATCACCAGCCCGTTAAGGGTGGAATGGTGAAGAGGTTACGCTGGACATGACCTTGGTGTTACAGTCTAGGTTAAAGTAAGGGTTAACAGCAGTGTGAAATAAGCAGCTAGTTTTGGGATCTGAATTATTCTGGTATAGTTTGGGGGGGGGCACAACAGAGTATGACTTCACCTCAGGTGCCACGAGGGTTGGGGCTGGGAGTGCGAAGGGGATTATGGGATGGGTCTGCGAACACAGGATGGCTTGTGGCGTCATGATAGACGGCTGATTATGCAATGTGGGCAGGCCAGTCGGCGCGGCGGGCCTACGAGGAAGCGATGAGGACAGACAGATCTGCTCCCAGGGGGACAGGCGTGGAGACAGCGTGCTCAGATCTGATTTCAGAGGAAGGAAAGGAGGAGGCTGGGGAGCGGAGTGGATAAGGCCAGCGGACTGAACCACTGGGTTTCAACTTATGTTGGCCTGTACCACCGACTGCTGCTGCTGAGGTGGAGAAAAACACACAAAGGCCCTTCTAATCGCTTCTATTCTGAAGCAGAACAATACACTCCTGATCTACGTGTGTGTGTGTGTGTGTGTGTATGTGTGTGTGTGTGTGTGTGTGTGTGTGTGTGTGTGTGTGTGTGTGTGTGTGTGTGTGTGTGTGTGTGTATGTGTGTGTGTGTGTGGGTTAGTTCTGACCAAAGAATGAAATGGAAATGACTTAACCCAAATAGAGATCGGAAACTCAATCAGTGATGTGGTATTCCTTTTTTGTCCACTCACTTCATGTTCAAAGCACTTCATGTAGATTAAGCGCACTTCCAGGTGATTGTTCTCCACACCGTCTTCAAGTTTGTGTGTCTTAGTTGAGCTATAAAAAGACTTGTATGGCTACAGGAAGGAGCCGACCTGCCCTCACTGTACTTCTGGATGCAAAGATAGAGCCGCTTTTGAGAAGCTTTTCTAAACTTTTATTTCAATTTAATGTGCTGTAATGTCTACACATTCTTCAGCTTTGTCCTGAACTGTTCCGCTTTCGACCCAGCACCAGCTTAAGCTTTATATTTCTTCCATAGTGTAGATTTAAGTAGAACCTAAACTTTCACTAACATGCTAATATCTACACAAGAGCTGCCAGGTCCTGCCATTCTACCATCCACAACCTCCCACACCCGCTTCCCAGTCATGACAGGGCACTTTATCACCACCAAACATAGACTTTCTCCTCCACCCAGAAAAGGAAACAGTGTGATGTGCCAGGGAATGTGTGTGGCTGTGTTCTGTTGAGCTCAGCAGTGACCAACGCCCCTCAGCTCTGGCCCTCAGCCCTGTAGCCACCCTCCTCACTACCTGTCTGCGCGAACAGCACTTCCTGTCACCTGACACACTCAGAACGTTTACTAAAGGGATAAGAAATTGAGGGCTGTAGAAAAATTAGGAAAAAGTTAAGGCAGACTAATATGGAGTTAGAACAGTTTCAGAATTCGCTGGGGGACTTTGCTTTAACTCAATTGTTTCATTATTTTAGCTCTGTAACAAGTAAAAAAAAAGTCATTATTCTTCCATCCATCCTGTCCAACAGTTTTCAACATGCACTGGAATTAATTTGACTGTGTAAGCTACGTGTAATTTAACACTAGCCTAGATAATCGATATTATGCTACATTAGCATATAAATTGAGCTGGTAGGAGAAGGTGTGACTTTCAACATAACTTAGTGAAAATGTTTAGTTTGTGCAGACGAGGCATTGTGTTTAAACATGAACTAGCATATGCTTTGAAGTTACTGGGTGAAATAAACACATCTGTCTGGATTTGGTTAACCCAGCATTGTTGGTCCAACGTATCCAGCGGCTTGGTTAAAATAGCAATGTCCATCCCTTTGGATGGACGAGGTCGCTGGGCCAACA
The DNA here is from genome assembly GCF_900700415.2 of Clupea harengus. Classification (NCBI taxonomy): domain Eukaryota; kingdom Metazoa; phylum Chordata; class Actinopteri; order Clupeiformes; family Clupeidae; genus Clupea; species Clupea harengus. Next base: position 2,836,995 of record NC_045163.1, on the reverse strand, counting down.
CTGGGTTGGTCCTAATGACCCAGGGGCAGGCTTCATTCTGTTGGTCCAGTGGGTACCCAGCTTTTAGTGTGCTCTCTGTAGCTGCTCTACTTCTCTAGATGGCTTGTTGGTTGGATGATTGGCCATTCTTTCAAATATTCATAGTTCAAACATGTTCAGTCCACATTTCTGGACACTGCGTTGAAGTTGCGCAGTGTGGTCACATTCAACCATGTCCTCAAATTTACATTAATGTGATTGGCTGAAATTGTATGAGACATCTGATCAAGCCGCGTCAGGAAAGTGTCAAAAAGCCAAAAATAAATGCAGGACGACCGGTTTGGATATGCACATTTGTTAGCCTTTAAAATAAATGTAACAGCCTTTATATTTGTGAATCTCGTGAAATTTGTACGTGAATCACAAAATACATTTGCGAATTTCGTGCCATTTATTTGTGAATTTTGTAGTGCTGTCAAACGATTAAAATATTTAATCGCGATTAATCGCATTTATGTCATAGTTAACTCAAAATGAATCGCTATTAATCGCAAATTTTTATCTATTCTAAATGTCCCTTCGTTTATTTATTTTTTCCATCATTTTATTTTTATTTTAATGCCCTTATCAACATGGAAAAGTGGATTGGCTTGCTTTATGCAAATGTTTTATTTTATTGAAAACCAACATTGCCAAACAGGGCGGTACAAAATAAAATTATAAAGTGCACATTTCAGGTAAACAAGGACTCAGCCTATAGTGCAGTTAAACCATGGCTTAATATTTTCTTTTTTTCAAGTTTGCTGGGAACATAGCAGTCAGGCCTCTTATTTCAGAAACAATGAACCGTAACAGTTAGGTTACCAATAAAAGGTAAGCCTACTACTTCTTTGCTTTCAGCCAGCTGCCGGACATTTTCAGACAACAGTGAAGCTCGCTTCTTTTGCACAACACAACTTTTAAAAGTAAACTTTCCATTCAGAAGCTTTTTATCATCCATTTCGCCGTATCGCGCTCACTCAAACCGTAACGTTAGCCTACTACGCAGTTTGCGAGGCCAAAAAGAACGTTAATCTTAAAAAAAAAAAAAAAAAAATTAAATCGCGTTAATCGCGCGATAAAAAAATGAACGGCGTTAAAATGGGTTTGCGTTAACGCCGTTAATAATGCGTTAAACTGACAGCACTAGAATTTTGACTTTGTGACTCCATAGACTAAGCCCTTGCAACTCTATCACACATGTACACCCCAACCACTATGTGATGCAATTTGTTATGGCTGAACTTTCCGACCAAGTCTTTCCTTAATACTTAATGTTATCTCACTTGCAAATGTTATTCCCTATGTGCACACTACTATTTCTTGCTGAAAGAGGAGGAAAAATCCAGCAAATCCAGCTAATTAGAAGGATACAGACAATTACAGACACCTTTGAGGTATTTGCGTTCCACAGTAAGAATAATAATAATAATAACAATAACAACAACAATAATAGTAATAATAATAATAATGCTCCCTTGACTGAATAGAACATTCTACTACTATTAGAGACATTAATACATTTTACAGTAGTCCCAAAGCATTGCAAGTTTTCCACAAATACTGGAAAACGTGTGTATGATCACATTCAAAAGACAGATTCCATCACATCTACTCTCTGATTGGTTCAAGGCTGATGCACTTGCTGCAAATTAGTTAAATTATGTAATTTATTTGACTCCATCATTTAGGCTTATCCTGTGAAATTCCCACCGATATGTCAAAAGCTCCCTTCAAGAAACATGTTTGATATGTTTACACTTCTTTGTTTGCTTTCATGTTTCTACTACATTTTCAGGATTGAAACTGAGTGTACTCCACTCTAACTCCAACCAAGGAACTTGTGATCCCTCCATATCATGGCAGTGCACCATTAATCTATCTGCTTGCTTCACTGTTCCCTTTATGTGAAAAAGAGAGAACCCTCCAATCACATGGTATGTCAGGCTGCCATTTGTTTTTAACTGAACGCAAAACCACTGGCTTATAAATGTAAATTACAAGTCTATAAAATAACCTCAGGAGTTTGTGGGACTACATTTGGAGTTCTGCGACGCCATCCAAAAGTGCCTAATTATGTCACTGGCATGGCAGTCAACCAACTCAGAAATATGAATAAACATACACGTATGCAGAGGAGCTATACCTAACTGGTGTTTAAGATTTAAGTTTAGCAGAAGCTTTTCTCTAAAGTGAACATAAGAATAATACAAATAATAATAATACTTTTGCACAATAAACTGCACTGTCACTTTAAACCAAACTGCCACTCTAAACTGACCTTAACCACCCACTGCACAAAGGGTGTATGCCATGCCATTCCACCACACCTACCTGCACAACTACTGCTACTAGAATTAATGTATACAGTGGTATGTGTTCTATAGTGTGTGTCTGTGTGTGTGTAGTGTTTTTGTATATTGCACAGTCCTAATAAAGAATTCTTCTTTAACTACTTAGTACTTTTAGGATATTTATTGTGCATTATTTGTTCTATGTGGTACTGTGGTCCTTGTAAAAAAATGCTATTTCGTTTCGTATGTATGTATAATACATGTATATGGATATGACAATAAAAGCAGACTTGATAATAATAATAATAATAATAATACAAATAATAAAAACATTAATAATAATAATAATAATAATAATAATTAAAACAATATATAATAATAATAATAATAATAATGGGTATAACAGTGTTGAACAATGAAAAAGTATTTGTGTAGTTTACTCAGTCAGCCTCTTAGATCTTATCTCACAGAGATGTTGGGGGCGGAGCCTATCCTGAATGGCAGGACAAGGATTAAACTGATGGGGGAAGTTGACTGAACTAGTGGAACATCAACATGAAGCTGAGTACTGAAAGCAACAAAAAGATGTGTTTGTTGAGTCTATTTTAAAAGGGAAGCTATCGGTCTCAAATAACGAATGAACAACGTGGACAGAAATTTTCCTGCTAAACATTTTGCATACGTTTTACATCTATTTCCATTTTCTGGTCCTTGTCTATAATTAATATGACAGGTTGATAGTCCCCTTTTTTTAAATGCTCTGTCACCCACCTGGATTTGGGTTTGGGAGGCTTGGGAGGATTTTACAGCACATTCAGCAACACTAAATAACTCACAAATTATAAAGCAGTATTTCAACATTTCTGAAAAGCATGAAGGGCACAAATTGAAATAATTATGAAATTGAAATTTATTGTTTGGAGGATAACCCCTTGAGATGCAGCATCTCGTTTTCGAGGGGGTCCTCAAGACACAAGACAAAGACAAATACATGCACATTCAAACTCGCTCAAGTTCCCCCACTCCTAGACCTCACCCACCCCACCGACTCCCTATTGAATACATATCGTATTATTGAGAGGCATATATACACATATACATACATACACATATACATACATATATACATACATATATATGCACACATATACACAAACCTTCACCCATACACACGTACAGTATTTATTCATAAATAAAAAAATAAATAAAAAAGAAAGAAAAGTCCAGTCAAACATGAGCAAAACATTTACAGCAACAATTTGCTTGTAAGTGATTATAAAGGGATATTTTAAAGGAGTGCAAAGAAGTGATAGATCTTAGAGACCCATGTAGGCTATTCCAGTCTGAAGGGGCTTTAAATTTAAAGGTACGCCTGCCACTCTCTTTTCAGATGTTTGGTACAGTAAAGAAGGGGTATTCGGTGTGTCTCAGTCTAATAATGATTGTACTGACATGAAGGTATGAAAGCAGGAGCCACTCCTTCTATGTCTGCATCATGACCCATGACACGAGGATCCCTTTGTGTCAGCACAATGGCTTTCATGTTTTGAAAGATGTATGACTTTAAAAAAGCTGACATGTATTGCCTTTTAAATAGGTCCCACGGTGCTTATGAATGTGTCCAAATGTGTAGGTACCCTTCAACTAAAGTGTTACTATTTATTACAGATGTTTTTCTATGTACTGTATTTCTTTGCAAGATGTTCATGTCTGCATCCCAAACCCTGCTTATGCATACTGGACTGAGGTTTTCTGTCACAGTTGGCAACTCGGGTGCTGTGTAGTGTAGTATATCTGTATCTACTGACTTGTGTTCAGTGCATCCTCTTTTGCAGCTATGATTTATGCTCTCAGCTCGGTCCAGTTGTTCTAATGTACATATCTCATCTAAGACAGGGGCCATGAGTCTTAATAAGCCTAGGCCATCCTCTTTGGCATACAGGCTCTGTGTACTGCTCTATGGCCAGAACTCACCCACATACAGTATTAGGGTTCTGATGTGGTCAGATCTCATGGCTACTCTTGGCCAGTATACTAAGCTATTTAGACACATAATTCATATTATATAGTGTCTAATATACATGTCATTTGAATTATACATAGATAATGAGGCCATGGGAGAGATAGAAAGTGGACAAGAGAGAGAAAATTTGATGATTGACAGTTCCTGTCAACTTCCCCTGATATATTTGAGCAGTGCAGAAAAAAAGACTTATGCAGCAAATGACAGTCATGATGAGAATGAGTGGAAGAGGCGCGGGAGACTTGTCATTTCGCTGACTGAGTCTCAAATTTCACTACAGTAATCTGTCTGTGATTGTGCATGATTTATTGTGCAACATTTTTACAGGAATCCAGTGAGCCACAGGATTGCTGCAGGCTGATTTCCACTGAAATGATTGTATGATTGTGATCTGACCAATTAACATGACAGGACTTTCAGGGCCTTCTTTGTGGTATTTGAAAAATACATATCCATACAATCATAATATGTCTACGAGGATACACTTTAAAATACATACCCATACAATCATAATATGTTTTAGAAGATACACTTTAAAATACATACCCATACAATCATAATATGTCTAAGACGATACAATTTAATGCTATTTGTCTCAGAGGATACACTTTAATGATATTTGTACGAAAAGTGCAAGTTGGTGCCAGTTACTGATGTCAATGTATTTTCAAAATGCATTCTAAAATCTATTTCTAAAAATAAATTTTACATTTTACACATTCAATAAACTGTCCCTTAGTTTGCACACCAATGAGTTTACATAGATAGGATCGGATCTCATCGCAGTCCAAGAATGCACTGTGCTAAGATATTTTACAAAATCACTTGCCAAAGAAGGCTTTCTAAGCTTACTGAAATAACATTCTAATAACATTATCTTAAAAAAAAATGAAAAAATCTCAAAGATGGTGGAGAACACACACTGAAATACAGATTCCACAATGTTTACTGGGTACAACTTAGAACAAAACTGGAAAAATAAGATCATTTTCACCTCTTCACCTCTGCCAGGACAGTAATTCCTGCTATGAAAAATGGTGAGGCAGTCCATAAATTAGTCACCCCTTACGTTTTAGCCCTGTGTGGGCTTCAGCAGCTGTAGTGGTTAGAAGGGAAGTGGGAGACTCGAATCTCATCAGTTCATGAAGTATGACACCAGCATTCTGGACTTAGATACACAGTACTGTAGTAATAATCTGTACTGGTACTGATTTTGCCCCACCAAGCCCCACCCAGACAACCAGAAATGCTCGTGGACGAAAGAAATCCACAAAATGAGCTAAAGCAGCCGAGGCAGGACTTCTGAAAAGGCCCATTTTGTGTTTCTTTACAGCACAGAGGCAGCCAGTGATGCTGTCATGGTATGTTTTTGTTTTTCACCAACACGATTTGAATTCAACTCCATCTCTCCCTCTCCTGAGGCCCTCGGAGTTCAGCTGCATTCCTTCAGCCCTCAGCTGCTTCCCCTCGGAAGGCCACGCCTGTCTGCATGACATCAGCCCGTGATGTCATCCAGAGACCCCTGGAGGCCTGCCGGTGCGCTGTGGATCTGGCAGCGGCTGGACTGCAGCAGGGAGGCTGCGCGTCCAGGCGGGCGGGCGGACGGACGGACGGGCGGGCGGCCCTCGGCACGAGGCCTTGCAGCACCACAGCCCTCCAACGCGGAGAGGAGACGCAAACTCACTAATTCAAACAATCTGATCCAGACCAAGTTTGGCTTTTTTTGGCCACTTAGCCTGTTTGTAATAGAGTCCCTGGACAGATTCATGTTTTGTTTTTCAGTGTTGCAGCCGGTGATGAAATATTACTGTGACAATACTGATTGGGGAATGTACATTTGGTGTTAACAGTCAGCAACAGTCAAACAGTAATGTTTTAGGTCAACATTCGGATTTTTTTTTTTCCATCAGTCGCATAAACAAACTTTTCCCCCACGGGATATGAAGAGAGTTTGTGTACATTTCAAAAGAATATAACCCAGATTAATCTAATTGGTTTAACCTTTGACCCATGACCTGTCAATTCCTTAGGTTAGGTTTATGAAGACCAAAACCTTGAAAAGATAAATCACACAGGGTGCTGCAGTTCACTGCATTCAAGAAGTCCCTGACTGCATAGAGAGAGAGAACAGAAATCTCTGTTCGTCCAAACCAACTTTTCCGGTGTTGTTGTCTTAAAGAGACAGCTCTTTGGCACTGTTAACATCTATGGTTGGGACTTCAGGGCTCTTAGCCTCCTAAGTGTTACTACACTCTGGAAAGAGGCCCAAGGAGAGAGGGGGGGGAGAGGGAGAGATAGATGCCAGGGCAATCAACCTCAGAGGTCGATGGCAAAGGCTAAGTTCTCACTATTGCTATTGCGTCATAGTTCTACACCCACCGCAGATAGCCCCTTAATGATATCCACTCCGAATCACCATACTAATCCCAACACAGAACTACATAGAAGCAAACAACAACAAAAGCAACACAGATAGAGAGAAAGGGAATCATTATATTTCTGCTTCATTATTTTGTACGTGTTTCTGGCATAAAAAAATGCAAAATATAGCTCCACCACACATCGGATAAGGTGGCCATTTGATTTCTAAATTTGTATTTATTCCAATCAACATCTATTTCCTACAGAGGGTGGATTGATTTATCTTGGAACATTGGTATTAGGCTCATTTAGTTCGTTTGTTTTTAAAACGGGGACACTTCTCAGCTCATTTGCTTCTGAGCCAAGCTACAGTGTGACATGCGTTTTCCTATTAGATTAGCTCCAGATGTGTTGTGTACTTCTTCTGATCCAGCAGGACTTGTTTTCACAGTAAAGGAAATACTTCACATCCCTGTAAACTAGAACAAATAAACGTAGACTAAAGTTTGTCTTCTGTCCCAGAATGCTTGGTGAGACAGTTACTCATTTGAAATATGCATGGTTTTTACTGTGTATTGCTATTACAGGTCAAGATTACGTATATTTTCTGAAGTCTGTATCAGACTAAACTGAGATATTCCATCACATGACCTGTAATGACAAGCAAGCCGTTGTTTTAAAGGGTCTAAGTAGACCATCATTTCAGAACGAAACGTCACACCAACTTTGTAGGAGGAAAATATTTAGCAAAATAATCCAATGAGACGGCATTTTTTTTTTTTTTTACTTCTCTGTGCTTTTTGTATTGAAAAAATATCCAAGAATGGTTTGCATTAAGGCACTAAAGTATTGTGGAGAGCTCCACATTTAATCAATAGAGCCAGGCAGCAGGCCAAACCATGTCATTAACCTCATATTAATTCTGGCACAAATCCTAGCCACATTCTGATCGAAGCAGTTTCTAAAGGATTGTTTACCCAACAAGCCTCTGGACTCCAGCTCTGTGGTTTCAGGGCCTCTGCAGTGACGTTGGAAACCGTGGCACATGGCTTTATATGAGCAGATAGTGAAGTCATAGTGTCTCTGCAAGACTGGCAGTGTTCCTCATCGTACACCAGGCTTCACACAAGTCTCAGAACAAAGAAATAGGAAACAGTTGAATGGTCCAGTATCACTTGTCCTTCAACACTTCACTTACACACAGTGATGAGAAAAAGCCAGCCAAATGAAATGGAGAGCTTGGAAAAATAATTAGAATGTTGGGCAAAGTGCATTACAGTGCCAAACTCTCTGTTTTGAGATTATTTGATGACATTACTACAGTAACTGTTTACTAAAAGGCACAGCATGATTCTGTCGAAAGGTTGTTGATATTTGACCTAAAATCAAATGTCACCACTCCGTTCTGTGCTCCTGAAGCAGTGCATTGATTGGATGGAATAGTGTATCTCTTGATCCGAGCCACTTTGTTTATTTCGCATTTAAAGAGGTAGGACTGTGTACGAACACCAGAAGGTTTTTGATTAAACACAATGAACAGACAGCTAGAGAACCATGGCAAAAGTGTATTGAAATCTCTGACTGTGCCTTTCAGGCAGGGGTACGCTATGCAATAGACAAAACTGCCATACTAACCTACTTTTAGGTCTGCCAGATTATCTTGTCAGATTCTACAGTTTTGCAGTACAAGTCCCATGGTCATGACCAATGCCTTGCTACTTGATTTATGATTTTTGATTTATGATTTATGATTTATGCTCTGTTTTATTTAACCCTGGGCTGTGTCTTTGGCTTGAATATCTAGGTTATTGTATTGAAACTCTGCCTTTTTGAGATAGGGCCTTGCCTAATCTTAATCTATGCTTCTGCCGTTGCCATCTGCCTACCAGGTTAAAATATTTCATAGTTGATTGGACAATAGCCTTTCAAAAAAGGGGGTTTTGTCAAGCTCGGACAAACAACTTCTCTGAATGCCTGGACTTAAAATGGTAAAACATTTAAATATAATAATGTAATTATTTATATTACCATAATTACTAACCAGTCAATTGTAAATGTTTTCCAATCATTTATCATACAGGTTTTTTTGTCGTAATTATGTCGAGACATCCATGTTAATATATTATAATATATTTAAGATGAAGTGTCTATTGGACCTTTTCACAAAATACAAAGAAAAACAAAACAAACAAAAAGCAAATGTGGTCATTAACATATATGATTTTTTTTGTATCATATTTGATACATCAGGCCTTTATAATGGCAGTTAATTGACCACAACCATTTCTCTTTTAGAAACAAATATTTCTCATTGCATTTGGAACATTTTTAAATAGTTCATGAAGGTTGGTTCTTCTTTTTTCACCTTTTTACAAAATTTGTATCTAATTTTTTATGTGTGCATATTACAGTACTCCCCAGTGGTCAAATGAGGCAACATTTTTGCACCACCTCAGGAAGGGGTCCTGAGTCCATATAAAAAGTTTTGTGTCATTAAAGAGTTGCTGAGGTATGATACAACCGATACAACATACAGTCTCTAAATACTCCTAACTTAAAGCCCCATTATGCAAGAATTGGTATTTTTTGCCTCTGAACTCCCACTAAAGTTGCAGAGTGTAGTTCACTTTTACACCACTGTCATTAATACAAATTGTGCATAAATAACATTGGCAGGGATATTTATGATGAAAAACTAGTCGACACCTTTCCTAACACAAGCAAGCAAATGTAACACTGGACATATCAAGACAGCTAATAAGCTATTACTTTTTTAGTCCATCAGAAAGAAGGCCAACTCGGCATCTGACTTGCATCCTTTGGTCTCTTTTAGCTCTCACCACATCTAAAAGCCAGTCTCTTGTTCGGTGTCTTGCTCGGTTTATTTTTGTATTGGTTTGTGTGGATTGAATCTGGACATTATGGATAAAAACATGGAATGTCACAAAATGTTTGTGATTCTCTTGTTTTACAGCGGACACTTGATTGCAAGTGATTCTACTGTTTGTACCAAACTCATTTCACTGCACGTCAAAATACATGATTTCTATAAACTGTTATTATTTTGTCATTATTTTTAATGTTTTAACATACTTGATTGTAAAGCCAATGGTCTTGCCATTTGTTATATAGTTGACATATACTTCGTCTTTGTCGTCTTTGTCAGCTTTGATACTTTGATTCTGTGATTTAATGACGTAGCATATCTATAATTTCAATGGTAGGCCTTGTCTGGCTGACCACATGTAATTTTCTTGAACAGGTTAACGTCAAATTTTAACACATAATTGAATTGAATTAGAATTCAATTGAATTAAAATCATTTAAAAATTGTTAACCATAACAATGTATGTAACATAGTTGCTGGTCAATAAATATACACTAATTGGCAATGTGCTTTCATAGATCACAAAAAAACTAATCAAAAGGCAAGCCCAGGCAAACGTGACTTTTGATCGTGTTGATCTTTTCAACAGCTAGAAATGTCCACTGGTCTGGTCATTATAGACATGTACTGCTTTAAATGTATGTTTTGCACCATATGTGAGGTCCTTTATGTCCTTGAATGTCTAGTGTGTGTTTTTGTCAGTGACAGTATCATCAACTGCTAAGAATGTTTGGCCCCCTGACAGAATTTTTAGTTAGGCCCCCCCCCCCCCCACATGACATTTTCAGATTCCGATATAAAGGTTTCTGAAGATTGGGCATCTTCAAATTTGGAATACCCTTTTTCCCTATAAATGTCTGGTTAATTCACCCTTGCCCCCCTTAAAGGTCTGATTAATTAACCCTTTCTCCCTATAAAACTCTGGTTAATTAACAATTTGTAGCCTACTTAGTTTTATCACGCTTCTACCTGAATATCTATCTAAAGAAATTGCATTTGAATAAAATTAAATCAGATTGGATGTGTTGTTGATATAATTATGCTGTGCCCCGCCGAGTGTTGGAGGGCCCAGGAGGCCCTTGATTTCATAATCCAGCCATGCTTATTGTCTCACTTTGTCCAGCAGTCATATTACCCACTGCTATTCATACCTTGTTCCTGCCCAAATGGTCGGCAACAGGAACCGCAATAACTCTTCCTCCACCTTCTCTACTGTAGCATCGCCTGGGCTTTATTTTCCTTTTTGAAAAAACTTCTTATATCCATATCGTTCAAGTCTTGCCTTAGTCAATGAGCTAGCTAGCTACCACCAGATGCCAACAATGACAAGCCCTGTAACCAGTGCTCTCTCCCTCTCTCTCTCTCTCTCTCTCTCTCTCTCTCTCTCTCTCTCTCTCTCTATCTTGTGATTACACAAAATGCACTTGTTCTAAGTGGTGTGAAGTAGATCTGCTGCTTGAATGACAAACATAGGACCCAAAACATACTTGCATTTTTGATGAATAATATCATATTATTGAGGGTTTTAATGCATGATTGGAATGACAGATGCGGGGAGACTTTTTTATTGGATGGTAATTCTTTCCAAGCTACTTTTGCATTTCCTCACAATACTTTTGCCTTAGCAAGGGAATTCAAAAGTATTTGAACAAGAGCACTCTTGGGTGTACTTTAAGAAGGAATTTTAGGAAGAGGAGGATGTCGAGGATGATAATGAGGAAATAAGTAAATCAATAAATAGACCTGCATGAAGCATTGTTGTGCAACATACTGCAAAATGGCGATGGTTTTACACATACTGTGGCTTATCAGCAGTAAAATCAATGCAAGGAATTACTTTAACTTTTTTGTGTTTTGCAACAATCTTGCTGAAACCAATTTGGTGTTAACAATAAAATAAAACATATATAACATATATATAAAAATTTACCAGATTCAAATACCTTGATCTTCATCACAACACATGCTAATTAGATAGCAAAATCAGATCAAAAGGTCATTAAAATATCTCATGCTACTCTGCTAATTAAAACAATGCAGCCTGTGAGAGTAAGAAACATAGAAAACTGCCCTCCCTTTGCTGTCGCCTCTATCACGCAGTCCTGACGTCAATGCTTAGGAAACCATTTAGAGGAATGTTGGCAACTTTGCAATCTGGCAACAATTAAAAGTTCTGTCACTCTTGGAGAGAAAAGAGAATGATTAGTTTCCAACCCTCTATGCATCTGACCAAATGTAAACAGATGTCTGTCTCCAAGCAGTAAGAGCTGCTGGCAGCATTTTTACATAATATAAAATGATGAAGTTTCACTTAGGCTGTTAAGCAGGACATGTCTAAAAGAAGTTGTTGTTTCGTGGTGGTCCCTCTCACCATCATCTTGTGATGTACTGATGAAACCAAACCTGGTTAAGTAATCAATTCCAAGTATCTTATCAAAGACATTCGATATTTAACATTTAACATTTTTTTCTTGAGAGACTGCACAATAATCAGGCTCATCTAAACAATATGGCATACTTCTTACATCATATGTTGCTTTCAGACAACTTTTTAAAATATGAAATTAAACCGTGCACAAATTGGGCTGAAATGAGAAAAGAACATGTCAAGAGACGTGGAGTGTGGAGCATGTGGTTTTGCACTCTCCTTAATTGTATTTCTTTTCCATAATTGAAATGAAAAAACTTCACACGATATAGTCCACTTTAAAACATGTAAAAGAACAAAAACATTCTGCACAATCAACAATAAAGTTAAAAAGTAAAATCAGAGCGAGTTGTCTTGATTGTTCTTTATAGCCTCCATCCCACAAAAAAGGCCCATGTCGAATACTGCTGCTATGGAAACATGCACCATGCATTTTGGGCTTTTCAGTGTTTTTGGCTGTAGACATGGCGTACATAAAAAGCACATGTACAAAGCAATTAACATATAGATGTCATGCAACTCCAGGCTATTTGAAGAGGGAAATAGTGAGGAGCAGCTTATTGCACACCATGAGAATGTGCATGTTTATGTTCATGTACATATTGAAAAGTTGTGTAGGCTGCTTAAAGCCAAACCAACTTGCAGATATACATTTTTAGTCAATCCACATGCCACTTGAAAACAAAACCTGTGACTTGTATTGCTACAGCAGAGGCTTTTTCTGAAATTAAGCCCACTATTTTCTGGATTGCTTTTCCCACTGTGCATATGCCTGAATGCACAATGCAATGCTCAATTAGGGTGAAATATAAGGATTTACCACTTACAACATCAGGGGCAGAACCCTCTGGCGACTGGTAAAAGGTACTGTTATTTCTTAAATGATCAATGTAGACTACTCATGTAATGCAATAACTTACATGCAATAACTTTATTGGGATTTGATCTAAATGAAAGGCTGAGGCTGAGGCTGGTGCTGTATTACGTATAGTATAGTATAGTATAATATAATATAAGTATTAGGGATGTTGTTGTGGTGCACCCAAGTGTACCATAGTACATTGATCAGGTATAGTTACCTGCATGGGATATCGAGAGGTCTGGGCTGCATGTGAGGTAACAACAACACAAGGAACTGAGTTGGATCTCATATCGCCCGTGTCATTATTTAATGAGGCCCACAGGGCATCATGTAGGATGTGACATGCTCATTGGCTAATGAGATGTGTCTGATACTGAGAGGAACATGTTGGGAATATCACCAACTTTTAGTAATTATTCACAGATCTCTTTTTGGTGGTCGTGCTCCATCTATTAAGGCAGATGAGGCCTCCAGCTCATAAGACATGGCTTTAATAACAAACACATCCACACAGCGAGAGGAAGAGCGAAAGCACATTCACAAAGTAAGAAATGTATTTCAATCTCAACCTATTCTAAATTTTACATCCTATAGTTTTTTGTTTATTGTCTAAGATGATGTCAAAATGATGCATACATTCCAGTGCATAAGCCTCTAGTAATAAGTCTCCATTGATGCGTGAATCTCTCTCTCTCGCTCTCTCTCTCTCTCTCTCTGCGTGTGTGTGTTTGTGTGTGTCTGTGTGTGTGTGTGTGTGTGTGTGTGTGTGTGTGTGTCTGTGTGTGTGTGTGTGTGTGTGTGTTTGTGCGTGTGTGTGTGTGTGTGTGTGTGTGCGCGTGTGTGTATGTGCATGCTCATGCTGCAGAAAAACATGGAGATTTCCTAGGAACTAACAATGAGAACACCCGTCATAATGACACGATGAACTGATCACTGAGGGCATTACACAAGGCATCAGTAAGGAGGACAAAAAGTTATCCCTGAAATGTGAAGTTATATTCAACTATGTGTATTAAAAAAGTAAAAAGTGTTATTGACTTTTGCTGCTAATGCTTTGTATTTATAAAGAGATTAAGTTACAGAATTGTAATTATCACATAACATAAAAAAAATGCTGTATTTTATAAGCTACCGGAGGTTGTAGGGCTTTGCATATCATGTTGATGACTCCAACATTTCACTGGTTTCACACCAAGCTTGGTTCTTTAAAGCATCCTTTCCTAGGCGGGACATTTCCTGCATTCACAGCATGGGGAGTCTATGACACGCATGACTGCAGGTCTGATGATGATTGAGATATTTATAGGCATAATCATTGGCTATTTTCGTGTCACCCTCGTAAACATGGAGCACCTGTGCAGGGCTCACTCTCAGGGCCAAGTGGCAGGGTGCACACCAGATATAGATCACCTGGACAAGCCCGCTTCCTGTCAGGTCTATCTTTAAGCTTCCTCCCTTGGAACAATTTGCAGTTTATGGATGGGTCACTACAACGTCTTCTTCCTCCTTCTCCTTCTCCTCTTCCTCCTCCACCTCCTCCTCCTCTTCTTATTCTACCCACCATATTCATTAGTGAAACAATGTGGGTTGTTTATTTTTTATGGTTGAACAGTGCCAGGTTTCCTAACCATCACTGTATTAGTAATCACAAGCAAATGCCAAACTAATCAAATTTTGGAACTGCAAGCATAATTTGCTATTGGTCCAGATTAAAACATAAATCTTCATTTAATATCAAGCGATGGGACAACAGAGTTGTTTGTGGATTCCTTTGGATACTTTGCTATCTTCTATTGAGGCTTTTCAACACAGAGTCCCACTCTCATCACTGGGCCAAACTCAAAAGGGAAACCAGATCCAAGGAAATCCCACCACACCCAGTCCTCACGGAATGGCTGCCTGGTGCTTAATCCAAAATGCTATGCAAGTTATGCTCAGCAGCAAAATCACACCAAGTACTGGTGAATAACACCAGTGGTGTATAACACAAGTACTGGTGAATAACACCAGTGGTGTATAACACAAGTACTGGTGAATAACACCAGTGGTGTATAACACAAGTACTGGTGAATAACACCAGTGGTGTATAACCAAGTACTGGTGAATAACACCAGTGGTGTATAACACAAGTACTGGTGAATAACACCAGTGGTGTGTGACAGAACAAATACAAATCATCACATCCTGAATCGCAATTTCTAAGAAGCAACATTTGTATAGTTCTTGTATGTTACCTCTAGAGTAACAATACATTTTATACTTTTGTGGTAGGTATAATTTTTTCCACACACATTGAAGTCCATCATAAACACGAATTATGTTTTCCACTACATTGACAAGAAGACCGCTGGGCCTTAAAACTTCCCCCAAAACAACGGGTAATGTCATTATGTCGTTTATGATGGTGCTGGCCAGAATTTCCTTTAACTGCATATGAAACTAATAAAGGCTATATTGTGCAACATTGCGTTTTTGTCTCTTAGTGTAGTATGTTGACCAGGTCATTGGATTGGGTCTCAGCACACTGACATTTCCTCCAGATGACGTTCAAGTGACTCCATTCTCAAACAATAGCTATGTAAGTGACAAGACAAGTCTGAGTTAAATAACATGGTGATGTGTATGTAACACTGCCATATGTAACACTGCCAAATGAGTCACCCTTGTCCTGTTTTTGGTCCTAAACAGTATTTCTCCTTCTCTGCCATTCTCCTACTCTTCAGCTCTTTCTTATTTTCTAACAGATAATTAAAAATGTTTAAACTTTTGTCCTTCTTTCTGTCTTTCACCATCGTTCTCCTTGTGCTTTGCAATCTTTCTTTCTCTGTTTTTAGCCTTGTGCCTCCTCCTGTGTAGTGTTTCCAGTCTCCCATCTGGTCCGGGAGGAGAGACGCAGCCACCTCCTGAGGGAGCATCTGTCCTCCTGGAGCCTTCTCCTCTTGTTCTCCCTTCCTCTCTTCCTAACAGCCCTGAAACAGTATTCAACCATTCACTCCTCCATCTCAAATAGTATCCTTTCACTTAGAGATCCCATCTGATTTCAGTATTCAACCAGTCACTTCTCCATCTCAAATAGTATCCTTTCACATAGAAATCCCATCTTATTTCATTCTTATTACATCAAGCCTTTATGGCAATTTATTATATGGCAACGACAGTACGAGCGTTCTGATTGGCTAATGCGTAGTCATGCCACCCTCCGTATTGCCCTTTGATGAAAATTACAAAATGAGCGAAAGCGATCATTCTGAATTTTACTATCCAGACGAAAATGAAAACATCAACAGCCATGAAGAAATTCAGAGGAAGCGAAGATTTGTTATTGAAAGTGATGATGAAGACTAGAAACTATAGTTTGAATCACTTGTGTTGTTACTTTAAATTAAAGCCATTTTAGCTGAGCCGTGTTGTCTGTTTTCTATTGATCATTGTAACTTGAAGTTAGCAAGTAATTGGTTGCTACGCAACACCTGAAACACATTGTGTCGTGAGAAGACTTGAGAGCTCAACAAAACGACATGTTTTCTATTTACAATTACCATTTCTTTTCATTTACAAAATGAAAGGAGTGAAAAATGCCATATAATAAACAACTTACTAACCTCGACTGTTCGGTCATGCCGGGAAATATCAAACTTCGATAATGAGTCAATTCATTACAATTGAGTCAAATTAAATTGCTTCCAGAATTCAACACGAATGATTGATTCATAATCTTAAAGTTTTTATGTTTTTGCATCGTAATTCACATTGTTTGGTGCTTCAAATGATGCCTAAATTACACTGTGCATGATAAGAATAGTTTTATGAAGCATTTACCACTATAAATTATCATTAAACCAAGAAACACACCACAAAGAATATTCCTTCCATGAGCAACACCACAATATTAGCAAAATAAAGTTTTTAAATTCTCTAAATGCCTCTTGAGAAAATGATCCACAAAACATGGCTCTCTGTGGCACTGGCACTTTCCAGCAGCTGTTTAAAAAGGTCCAAGTTACAAATCTGGCCCTTAAAATGTGGGCGACATGTATTGCATGCCCTGGTGGGTGTCATAAATCCGGTAATAAAATTATGACAGCATTATGACAACTGTTTCCAGCAGTTATAGAGTGCAGAGAACAAATGTGAAAGTAGGGGCTTAGACTCAGAGTTCAACCCAGAGGAGAAGGAACATGTATGTAGGTTAGAATGAAAGTGTTTAGAAAAGAATGCGTCATCATGAGGGAGTGGCATTAAGCTCAGATCACGGGTGGCGTTTTGTCAAGCTTCCGGTGAGACATTAGGAAAAATCATAAAGTGATTGGTAGGATGTGCTAGAAGTCAAATGTTCATCAATTTGTATGAAATTATGAAGGGAACAATGAAGCAGTGACTGCAGTCTCCTTTTACCAGCATGTTCCTACCCAGGATTCACAGAGCACATTTAGAATTACAGGGTACAACTAAGTTATGGTTATGAAGCATCTGGAAGACATTCTTTCTGCTGCTCTCCGTCATTTTCAGTGGGAGTCACAGCGGGGCCACGTATTCTTTCATTCTCAATAACCTGGAAAGGGTTCAGTTTGTACCAATCTCTCCCTCAAGACCCACTTCTGCCTCGAATCCTTCAAATGGCAAACACAGGTAGAGTATGCAGTTCATGGCTGGAGAACTGCTTATATGCCCTTATTCTATTCATAATAGTTTTCATTTCAATCTTATGTATAAAGCACCACTAAAAACATTCATTGTCTCAAGGTACTCTATAAACCCCCCCTAGAGCAAGGACAAGGGCAACGTTGGCAAAGCAAAACTCTTTTTAAATAAAGAACCTTCAGCGGTACCCCCGTTCAAAAACAGGCCCCATCTGCCTTAGTCCAGCCCAGAAACGTGTGAGAGTGGTAGAGGAGAGGGAGTAGAAGGGAAGGAGAAGAGAGGGAACAGAAGGAAGAGTGAACGCAGGTGCATCTGTTGTACAGACAGGAGTACGTGTTCAAAAGGGAGCGTTGGCCAAACACTAAACAGAAGTGATAGAGATGGGATTTATGCTTGGAATGAGATTATTAAATGGAAGGCCATTTTTTCTTTTCACTCAGCACAATGCTTCTCGTTTAAGCCAAAACATTTTATCAGTCCACAGATTATTCTTACAGTGGTACTTTGGCTCATCCAGGTGGTCTTTGGCAAACTTTGAATGAGACGTACCATTCTTCTTGGACAGAAGTGGATTCCTTCTTGCTGTACTACAGGTCATGCTATGTGGTGGGTGACCCCTGACAGTGGACTAATGAACACAAGAGAGGACTACATCTTCCTTAGATGTTACCATGGACTGTGTGTGTGTGTGTGTGTGTGTGTGTGTGTGTGTGTGTGTGTGTGTGTGTGTGTGTGTGTGTGTGTGTGTGTGTGTGTGTGTGTGTGTGTGTGTGTATACGTGTATATGTGTGTGTGTTTGTGAGAGAGAGAGATCGGGAGAGGGTCTTGCTGGTCCAGGTTAGCATTATACATGTTAGTAATGCCAGTTGACCTACAGATGTGGCCCAAGAGTCACCAAGCACTTGCTTTGATTTTGCAAAGTGGAAGCCTCATGAAAGCCCTCCGAGTCTCTGGTTGTTGTGCTGCTTTGTTTGCCACTTGTCACATGAAGTTGCTGATGAGACACTGAAGTCACAGAGTCCTTGTTGTCACGTAAAATGACATATTTTTTAAATGTTACACTGCTGGATTCTGCCTTCATTTGAAGGGGTGCCAGGTGTTAATGTCAAGCCCTACATATATCTCCACAAAAAGGTATGTAATAGTTTTCTAATGTTGGCTATGGAATGGCTCTTGAAGTAATTCACATACTACTTTTCGGTGGATTTGCAAAATACATTTTAAAGCTGCTTCTTCTAATTTTTTACACGGGAATGTTAGCTAACTAGCATGAAAACAAAGGGGTGCAAATATATCAGAGAAAGTAAGATTACAAAGAAATTAATTTAAACTGGACAAGAGTGTTGATGGCAAACCTGTTTCAAGTAAACAAAGTATTTTGACACTCCAAGGCCATGCGTCATATTCAGACGTATGTAAAAACACGCTCATTACATTTATTAATCTGTCGTTTGATTTATTTGTCAAGGATTGACACAGAATGTCAGCGACAGTTGTATGTAAATCATATTGCAAGTCTTAACTCTGAGAAGTGTAAAGGCCGCGATATTTTAATTAATTGACAGACGTAGCCTGATAAATAGAAATCGCTTACTATACCTTGTCATTTAGCACTGTTACGGATGTTCCATTTTATCTTTATTTCCCACACAAAAATGCTACATAAAACAGTAAATCTCGTATCAATTAAATACACTACCTATCGCTTACTGTATGACATTATCTAGGTGAATCAGCTAAACTTAGAAGCGTAATGGGTTTCTTCAGCCAATTTTGAGTTTTTCTTTCAGTTTCTGTCAACAATATGTCATACATAACTGTGTGGAAGGTCCTTCGTCAGACTCTCTGGCAAATCAACAGCCACCAAATTGGTTCTGACCAATGATTGACTAATTAAGTTACGGAATATAACACTCTGTGGACCAATAACAATGTGTTTTTTTTACGTAGAACTGGGAACCATCGCAGAGATGATTCCCACAAAGCAGTCCAAGCAGGTATGTTTGGCTGTTGCCTGTCAGTGGCAATACCTCCTGTTCTGTCATGCTGATCTCTGCCACAAGAACTCATTATAGCCACATGCCAGCTCATTGGCCTCTGAGAGCAGGCCTCCACAGTAGCAAACAAAGGGGAACGAGCGTAATGAGCCAGCCTGCGTGGATTGTACAATATGTCAGCGTAAAACATGTAATTATAGAACAATGAGATTAAGACTGAGGGAACACCTCAGGGCTCTCCCCACGCACTACCTCTGACAGGGACAGCAGTGCTTTACATTCCTCCGCAATGACTCTGTTCACACACACATGGGCAGGAACTTGGTTCACACATGGTGTCATGAGGTACACTTCACATACACACAGTAAACAATGTCTTGCTGAACCTCTTTAATGGCTTACAGTGGTTGTCATTCATTGATTTGTGTCATTTGAACATCCAGGAATGTGACAGTTTGAAGGCCCTCTTAAAACCTGTCAATGCCCATGTGGTCACATTGATATCAATACAATTGTAGAGGAAATCAAACGAAAGGGGGGGGGGGGGTTGAATGGGAACTGGAATATTCGTAGCAATGCAATTCTATAAACTGCAATGAAGCCCAACTACAGGGAAGTGTTTTTTCTGTTGAGGTTCATAAGTTCATAAGCTCTGTACAAGCCATTATTTCATCAAAGTGAAAATGGGGTGAAATTGAAATGAAAATTGTGAAGAGACATTGAGAGATAATGGACAATTCGGAATGAACTATCCCTCAGAAATGTAATTGTGATTTGCAACTGATGCCTGAAAAAGAACCTTCAGCGCCTGAAATATCTTAATGTGTTGACACTTTACCTTGGGCAGTGCAATTCTCATTACTGAAGTAATAACAGCCCTGGCATGGTCTTAAAACACAGATGATGTGGGCCTGTTGCAACTTTAACTCCCTGGCTGTGTTTATGTTGTAAACAGAGGCATGATCTCGGGACACCCCCAGAGTTGTTTAATGGGGCCCTGCTCTGTGGTCACATGTCGATGCTTTTCATTTTGCAGGATCAGCCAACACATAAACAAAAGATAACATCACAGCTGAAAAGTTCAGAAGATCATGCTGGGAAAAGTAAATAGAAAGAGGAGTACAGAAAGAGACCTGCTGTTAGTTTGGCAGAGCTCAGCTAGATCAAAGTGAATGATCACCAAAAGAAAAAAAAGTTCAAAAGTATATTTTTATATCCTCTTTCTTGAATACTAACTCATTGGACCGCCATAATATTAAGTTTCTGTTCTTATTAACCATATACTCCCCATCACGCTAATACAGAGGCAGGTCTGGAAAGACCCAAAAGGACTTTAGCCTTTAACTGACATTTGTTCTTAACTGAATTCAGCCCTTGATAAGATGTTTTGTTTTCATTCTTCGTTTCCCCTCTCATTAGTCTGAGAACCCAATTGACACAACACACATCACAGCATTATACCATATCACTCCTAAGGCTTCTCACAGCCTCTCCGGCTGGCCTTCGAACGGCCCATGAAGTACTAAAAATACTGAGCTAAACATGCTATTAGGAGTCGCATAAAGAGACCATAAGTGCCCCTTATGATTGAACCCTGTCTCTGATCTTTCATCACACATCCTTTTACCCCCTGCATGTCTCTTCGACCCCTAACCCCCACCCCACCCCACCCCACCCCATACTCTTCTACCGGAGAGTTTAACACAGACATACTCCATGCATTTATCAGCCTAAAGCCATTTTAATAATATTGATTATTATTATTATTATTATTATTCATAGAGAAGTAGGGTGATGATTATTACTGATACTAATTCTGCACATAAATGCAGAAGGAAAGTTTGGAGTTTTCCGTTTTTAAGATACAATATGGGGATTGTCTCAGGAATTTTCCTTTCTGCCTTTATATCTTAATACAGCTGCATGCGTCATGGAGCGAGTGGGTTGATCTCTTGTCATCCTCTGTCTGCTTATACAGTTTATTCATCACAGCGCAGAATACACCCAACACACTGAGCTTCATGATGATGTCATACAGGCACGGTCAATCCTAAGAATGTCTGTTCATACACACTCTGTTACATACTTTACTTTTCCCAGCTGTAAAAAAAGGGGTTTGTCAGGTATTGTAAGAAAAAGTAAAGTAAAGAATAAAATTGCAAAACAAAAACTAAAACTAGATAATGATGGTACAGTCTTGTCTGTCTGTGATGCACCGGAAAAATGAAATATAACCTCAAAAGGATGTAAGGAAAGAACCCAACGACCTCATTGTTCGTTATGAACTATGAACATAGAAGCACATAAATACATGCATACTAAGTCACCACACAAACTCACACTCACAAACACACTCACTCACTCACACACACACACACACTCACACACACACACACACACACACACACACACACACACACACGCACACACACACACACACACACACACACACACACACACACACACACACACACAAACAAACCATCTGGGATCCAACAGTTTCTCTTCCCATTTTCAGCTCTCCCTGTTCTCACCTTCCAGTGTGGAAACAGAGGTAACTGGACTCCTATTGGCACAGCTGACATCAGACACCGTTAAGGAGAACAGGCTCTTTCTCTGCACCACGGGAAATTCAGAGTGCAATCTAGGCTTCTCACAGTCGGCACGCTATCCGGCGACGTAAGCCGGAAGCTTGGGTTACTGGCAGCCTTGTCCTTTTGTGGACGCTTCTATTCAGGCTCCTGAGAGATGACCCTAACCGTCTCTGCCCCCAGGGCTGGATTAGCCAGTCTGCGTGGTATTGTCAATAGTAGTCAGTATTTGTATGTATGTGTCTGCACCGTGCATGTGTGTTGTGTATGTGTGTTGTGATTGTACGTATAGACCTTCTGCTGGTGAGGGCATACCACTTGAATAAGTTGAACATTGTACATGGATGCATGGATACTTGTATCTGGCCTGGGAAATCTTTCTCATAGAATTGCTGCTCAAAAAATAAAACAAAAAAATAAAATTTCTGACATAATTAAACACTTCAGAGAAATTATCCAACCAAAAGTCTGCTTCATCTGTCCAAGTAGAATTGCAATGTTTGGGCAAATAAATACAGGGTATCTGGTTTCCAGAAGCCCACTAATTAAGCCCAGGTCTTTTTTAGACAGGAGTGGTTTCAACCAAAGCAGCACATCTTGATTTAAGCTAAATTTAAACACCATAAACAAAATACTGAAACCAGGTCTTGGGGGTGTATAGGGGGATGGTGGTTATGAGTACACACACACACGCACACACGCACGCACGCACGCACGCACGCACGCACGCACACACACACACACACACACACACACACACACACACACACACTAAACCAGGTCTTGGGGGGGTGTTGGGGGATGGTGGTTATGAGTCCAAAGGGCTTTGGGGATAGTAAGTCTGTAGTTTACTGCCTAAAGTGTATTTTAAAGATGCATAAAAAGTAAAGCAAAACATCTAATACCATTCAAATTGGCAAACTGGGTTCCAGAAAAAATATTCCTCAATCAATTGTGGACTGAGTGAGAAAATAAACACAGCAGCATGAGTGGGCTCATTAGGCAACCGTACCTCCGCCTTAGTGTACTCAGGCCAACAGGCTTTGATCATTTGGCTTTTCTGTGCCATACATTTCTCTAATGTCAGATCTGATGTGTGTGTGAGTGTGTGTGTGCGTGTGTGTGTGTGTGTGTGTGTGTGTGTGTGTGTGTGTGTGTGTGTGTGTGTGATCAGATCAACCACACAGTTGCAGCTCTGTGTAGCTAATTTGATTCCTCTTCTTTTGTTCAGTAAAGAAAATGCGGCTGGCAAATCTCTCTGGATATGTGTATCTGGTAAATATATAAATTAAACGTTGTGAGGGAGAATGTATGGAGATGACACAATGACATCCTCTAACAGACGCCTTTATTCAAACAGACAATTTCATAGATTATGAGGGCCATGTATGTCTGGATAATTAAATTCAATTCAATTGTATTTATATTGCGCCAAAACAATGAACGAAGTGTCTCAAGGCGCTTTATAGAGCCCAGGGCCTGAACCCCCTTAGAGCAAGCACAGTGTCGACAGGGGCAAGAAAAAACTCCCTGTTAACAGAAATAAACCTTAAGCAGAATCTCAGCACATAAGGGGGGGGGGGGCCCATCTGCTTGGAGCCGGCCGGGTAGAGGGGGGGCTTGTGGCAGAAGGGGGGGGGGGGGGGGGAGAGAAGGTGAGGGGAAACAATCAGAAACATGGCAGATGAAATCATAGGCGTATCAGGATGAGTATGTTAGCATACAAGGGGTAAATGTACACAATACATAAAGGTTACTATTACAAGTGTATGGAACAGAAAACTATGTCGATGGTGGCAATAATTTACATTGCAGGTCAATTCTAACAGGGAGTATGAGGTAGAATCAGTGCGGTAGGTGTGGGTGGGCTGAGGGTTTCTGCAAGTAGATCAGATGGAGAGACTACAGCAGCATCCCAAAGATGGGAAAAAGACAAAGTGAGTGGATAGAGTTTGGCTGCCAATTAGCAAATATGTACTTAATGGATCTGGTGATGAGGAACAATGTTTACACAGCCATCAGCATTTGCAAGCAAAGATCACGCTATAAGAGAGAGAGAAAATTTGGTTATTAAACATCAATTTGACAAACAGATAAAGATATACATTTTGGTAGACAATTAACAGTAGGTAATATGGCCACTTTATCAGTATCAGTATTAGCATAATATGATATAAGAGGAGAGGGAGAGGCTGTCTGGCAAGGTGTATTAGAATTTAGTTTATGTTTAGTTTTGATGAGTTATGTTTAGTTATGGTTGGCTGACTTGGTGCATGGGGATTTTAGTTATAGAAGCATAGTAAGGGTGGCAGGATACAATAACAGTGCACAGCTGGCTGGTGAGAGCCGCAACACGCATTGGATGCTGTACCCGGGATCTGTAAAGGCCCTCCTTCACAGTTTTGTAGAGAGTGTGCGAGCAGCAGTGTTCTGTAGAAGTTGGAAGCTTTTTATTGAGTTGTTGCTACATCAGGGCAGGGGGGCATTGCAGTAGTCTAGTCGCAACGTAATAAAAGCGTGAATTCGTTTTTCTGCATCCTGGAAGGACTTTTTGGCAATATTGTGTCGATAGTCAAGTAGGTGGTCTTGGTTAGTAATTACACCAAGATTTTTGGTATTAGTGTTTGATGTTAATGAGATGCCATCAAGTGTGGGTAGATGGCTAGATCAGTTCATCCTCAATTGTTAAGGGCCTACAAGCATAACCCCAGTTTGATCTGAGTTAAGGAGCAGGAAGTTGTTAGTCATCCATGCTTTTACATCTTGTAGGCAAGCTTCTTTCTTGGGTAGCTGTACAGTTTCAGGTTTCATGGATAGGTTAAGCTGGGTGTCATCAGCATAGCAATGGAAGTTAATACCATGCTTCCTTATGACAGCACCTAAGGGTGGCATGTACAAGGAGAAGAGCAAGGGTCCAAGCACAGAGCCTTGGGGAACATCATAACTTACTCTGGTGTGATTGAATGTCTTATTATGGACATGGGGAGAGAAGGTGAGGGGAGAGAAGGTGAGGGGAAACAATCAGAAACATGGCAGATGAAATCATAGGCGTATCAGGATGAGTATGTTAGCATACAAGGGGTAAATGTACACAATACATAAAGGTTACTATTACAAGTGTATGGAACAGAAAACTATGTCGATGGTGGCAATAATTTACATTGCAGGTCAATTCTAACAGGGAGTATGAGGTAGAATCAGTGCGGTAGGTGTGGGTGGGCTGAGGGTTTCTGCAAGTAGATCAGATGGAGAGACTACAGCAGCATCCCAAAGATGGGAAAAAGACAAAGTGAGTGGATAGAGTTTGGCTGCCAATTAGCAAATATGTACTTAATGGATCTGGTGATGAGGAACAATGTTTACACAGCCATCAGCATTTGCAAGCAAAGATCACGCTATAAGAGAGAGAGAAAATTTGGTTATTAAACATCAATTTGACAAACAGATAAAGATATACATTTTGGTAGACAATTAACAGTAGGTAATATGGCCACTTTATCAGTATCAGTATTAGCATAATATGATATAAGAGGAGAGGGAGAGGCTGTCTGGCAAGGTGTATTAGAATTTAGTTTATGTTTAGTTTTGATGAGTTATGTTTAGTTATGGTTGGCTGACTTGGTGCATGGGGATTTTAGTTATAGAAGCATAGTAAGGGTGGCAGGATACAATAACAGTGCACAGCTGGCTGGTGAGAGCCGCAACACGCATTGGATGCTGTACCCGGGATCTGTAAAGGCCCTCCTTCACAGTTTTGTAGAGAGTGTGCGAGCAGCAGTGTTCTGTAGAAGTTGGAAGCTTTTTATTGAGTTGTTGCTACATCAGGGCAGGGGGGCATTGCAGTAGTCTAGTCGCAACGTAATAAAAGCGTGAATTCGTTTTTCTGCATCCTGGAAGGACTTTTTGGCAATATTGTGTCGATAGTCAAGTAGGTGGTCTTGGTTAGTAATTACACCAAGATTTTTGGTATTAGTGTTTGATGTTAATGAGATGCCATCAAGTGTGGGTAGATGGCTAGATCAGTTCATCCTCAATTGTTAAGGGCCTACAAGCATAACCCCAGTTTGATCTGAGTTAAGGAGCAGGAAGTTGTTAGTCATCCATGCTTTTACATCTTGTAGGCAAGCTTCTTTCTTGGGTAGCTGTACAGTTTCAGGTTTCATGGATAGGTTAAGCTGGGTGTCATCAGCATAGCAATGGAAGTTAATACCATGCTTCCTTATGACAGCACCTAAGGGTGGCATGTACAAGGAGAAGAGCAAGGGTCCAAGCACAGAGCCTTGGGGAACATCATAACTTACTCTGGTGTGATTGAATGTCTTATTATGGACATGAACCAACTGAGGATGGTCAGAAAGGTAAGACCTAAACCATCCTGGAAACCTTAGGTTGTTATAATTGTTTTGACTAGCGCTTAACTTGCACTTCAGCAGTTACATTCCTGCACTTCTTTTTCCTCTTTTCTAGGTTGTTGTTTTTCTAATTCTCATGTAAAGTAGTATTTATTGTTACACCATGCTTTTTTATTGCTCTTAGCTTGACTGTTCTCTCCCTTGTACGTCGCTTTGGACAAAAGCGTCTGCTAAATGACTAAATGTAAATGTAAATGTAATTGTTTTCAATCGATGAATAGTAAGCTGATTTCGCATCAGAAAGTGCTTTTTTATAGTTTACAAGAATACCCTTCCATGGCAGGTACCAGTGGTGCAACAGTGTCAAGTGTTGAGTGAAGCACACTTCTGTTAGTAGGGATGAGTCGATATGAGATGGGGATGTGTTTACACCACCTTCAGTGCCAGGAGTAAGAGCTGAGGTAAGTGAGGCTGGTAGTTTTGACATGAACTCTGTTGTCAGATAAACAACAGCTATAGAAGTGGGTTAATTCTGATGTTGCACAGAGTTCTAACTGCATGTTGAATGTAATTAGGTGATGATCGGAAAGGGCAGTATTTTGAGCTAGAACTATCGGGTCAATTTTTAAGCCATAATAGACAGACACTTAAGATTAAAAAAAAAATGGAATAGAATGAAATGACACTCATGCCACTTCTCACAGCCTCCATAGGGCAGCTGAAACTCTCCCTCTGTTGTGTCGTTATGGAAACACAGCCAGATTCAAACTATTGCCACTAGGTTTGTCCTGGCCTGTGAGTTTGCAGTATTGTGGATTGGGTTGGCAAACCAAACAACCAACTGTTTAAATGACTCTTGAAGATGAAGTTAGGGAAAAGCTCAGCTTTCAAGGGTAAGATCTAAGGTGATGATATGCAAAGTATTTGAGTCCAAGATCCTGTTTTCTGGTTTTGAGTCCCCTTCCTGTTGCACTCATTTTTAGCATATCTGTCCCTTGGGGGGGTCCCCATGTCCCTCTCACTCAGCACCTGTTCTTTCCCTCTGTTACTATACCTGTGGCACAGCCAAGAAACCGGGGGACTCTGAAAGGAAGAAACACCTCTTTTGTTTGGGAGGAATGGTGAATGATACCAACCGTATTCTGGAAATATGAGCAGGGATGTGTGTGTGTGTGTGTGTGTTGTTTTGTGCATGCAAAGTACATATCAACATGAAAAACAAAGCTGAAAAGGATTATTATTGTACTAGGGGTGGACGATCTGACAATTTTATGTCGTGATCAACTTTGAAGACATGGATCATGGACATTTTCACATTTTATATCCTCCTGCTAATGTATCCAAACTTCACATAAAACTTTGATGGAATGCTAAGATGACAAACCAACAGAATGATTGCCGATTAGATGACTGCGCTGATAAACTGAGTTAATCTGAGCTAAGAGTGGTCCAGACCAACCTTACAAAAGTCTCTCTTAGTGAAGTTATAGCTTAGCTAAGAGTTTTTGCGTGGAGGGGGGGATCTCTCCTTTCTCTTGGACAGAGAGCTTTTGACTTTAGTGTCCGTCATCCATCCTTCTTCACTGTTTCCTTATTTTTCCCACTCAGTTTTTGGAAACGCTCTCCAACAGCTGCAGAGTCTTTGAGGTAATTTCACTGTAAATGTGAGGTCAAAGGGTAAAGGGTAAATAAAGCACTTCAAGGAGGGTGAGAGCCACAAGGCAGGAGAACATGTAACGTAACACCATCTGTCTGAGAATAAATGGCATCCCCAGCACCTCTGATGTTCCATATATAGCTCATAGTTCCTTTCAGTTTCAGTTTTCCCTTTTTCACACACGTAAATACTCACACACACACACAAACAGAAACACACACGCAGACACACACACAATTGATCATCACCCCACACAAATACACACAAAGGCACCCAACCCTCATATAGATGAATCTGTGCTTGTCATATTGCTGATGCCTGCTTCTTCTAGAAATGACAGCATTATTAACATTAGTCTAGTAGCATTAATGAGCATATCAGTAATTCACCTGTGTTGCCACTCAAGTGAATGCAGGTCATTTTAAGGTAACAATACATGGCTTGTATTAGTTGTTCCCACATGAATATCCTCCTGGGAACCAAGAAAAATGAACAGAATAGCTGAAAAGAGTAAGAGGGTATGCATGAAAAACTAATGTCTACTACAGAGGACACAAGTCTATGGGTTGGTTCTCAGGAGGCTACACTCCTAGCATGACAGACTGTCTGACCCCGTAACACCACCTGAATGTTGCATGTTCTCTCTGGTTCTAGTTTCTGTTAGTTCTTAACGAGGCCTTGTCTCTGGGGAACACATTAAGGGAAGGTCTTTGAGGCTGAATCATAATTGGAAACCCCTCAGTGTGAAGTTGGAACCGCATCATACAAACAAATTCACTTTGATATGAAACAGATATATCACAAAGCGCCGGGAAGGATATGGAACACACATACCAGTAGTCTACACTGATTATACTGAAAGTTTCTGTGCAAGAACTTAGCTGATGAGTGAAATAATGTTAACATAAATATGTGCATGACATGGTGTGAATACGCGTGAGGCAGGATGTGAGGGTGGATATGATAGTGGTAAAGAACAATCGATTAATGAAAGATTCAAATAGATGAACTGTCAACAATACGTTGCAATACCCAAGTGTCTTGTCCGTTGCTTTTGAACACAGGGCTTTCTGGCACAACGATTTCTAAAAATATCATAGGTTAGCTCTTAAAAGAGAAAGTGTAGTTTCAGCAGCCAAACATGTGGTGAATCAAACACACTGGGCATGTATTACCCGGCTCCAGTGACCTTGAGTGAGCACAGGGTCTCTGTATGATGATTAACTATTTGTACACCATCTTATTCTGCTTGAACAGGCCCAGGCCATTAACACTTAAAAGGAAATCCAACTTGATATAAGATGCACCTGAAACTAATGGGAAGTGAGTGCTCATCGTGAACAGTGTCGTGGAACAGACAGGCCAAGCATGGTGGCTCAAAAAGCCTGGCCTAAGAAAGCCTGACACGGGAACATACAGGATTTCAATGCACTGAATGGGACCATACTATGTGAACACTGATCAGACCACCAACTTGGGAGCAATCTCTAATATGTATATAAAGGCACAGAGCTGTGGGGTGAGCAATCCTTACTCCCAGGCACCAGAGACTTATGAACACCTCTGAGGATGCAGGCGGGTGAGGAATCTCCCTGCCAGGCACAACCAGAATCCAGCTGAGCGCTGAACCTATACTGAACAGTTAAACTTTGAATGAACTAATCCATTCCATTTTGACGAGAAGACGATGGTTTATACGTACAAAATCTAAAGACAGGCAAGGCTGATGTGAACTGTGGGGGAAAATCTTAGTAGGGTTGGTAAATTTACTACGTCAAATTCACCCAAAATTTGCACACACAAAAACCCGCAAACCTTTGTTGAAAATGGAAGCACGAGCCTGTGAGTGTTACACATAAATGTTAACATGTGATTCATATTTAAGACATGGCACTGAACCTCTCTGGAGCCCTGTCCACGGTGGAAAGGAGAGACAGTAACTACCCACACTAACACCACTAATACCCTATCTGAGACAGACTCCCAGACATCCCCCCTAATCCACCAGGCCACAGTGACACTACAACAGAGCTCCAGACTTTATCTACACCCCCTCCTCGGCTGAGACAGTCAGACAATAAAGACATGTGGGTGGCTGACTGGCAACCCCCCCAACACACACACACACACACACACACACACACACACACACACACACACACAAAGAATGAAAAAAACATAACAAAAAAAAAAGGAACGAGAGACAGAAAAAAAATGTGGTGTTACACAATAAAAACTCAATTAGCCACTTTGTATTAATGATAATAAAAATATAGTCTAGACATGGAGTATTAAATGAAAGGGTATTTTATGTGAACATAATTCTTAGTAAAAAAGCGCTGAGTATTAGTCTGCCAATGAGAGCTTAGAGTATCCTGTTTTGTTGGAGGTGTAATTACATTCACAGCTACTTGTTTGCTGATCTAAGGGGTAAGAAGCACAGTGCAGTTTGTGAAGTCAAACAGTCGCGGTTGGAAAGAACTGATGGATTTCATTAGAGAACGCACTGCATTTTAAAAATGCACTTGAAGTGGTGGAGGAGCTGACTGAGACATAATGCACTTAAGTCAATACTGTCATCTTCCAATGATACTCATGTTTCAGCTCCATATGCAAGAGATGAAATCTGTATACGCAACCGTGTATGTGTATGTTTTAAAGACGCATGACAGTACAAAAACTCCCAAGGGGTAAATAGAGGGTAAAGTTAAGTAACTTTTGGACAAAGTTAATGTATTTATAAAACATTTACAACCTCTTTCAAGAGAACATTATCTGGTTTATTAGCTCTCTATAAACATTTGTCGATATATTAAGCTTTAATAGGTTCTTTGGTGTGTTCCCATATTGAAGATACATTTTGTAGGGTTGGGTTAAAATAAATACAACATATTCCTTAGCAGCCATCCATAGCAGCTCGATGGATGAGGAACACATATCTAAATTAAAACTAATTTATGCAATTTCTCAGCTTTACCAGTCACTAATTTACTTCACTGGAAAGCCAAACAAACACACAGAGATGCAGCAGAGAATTGCTGAGTCCACAAAAATCTCACTACAGGTGGCTGGTATTGGAACTCTACCAGGGAAGCACCCACTGCCCTCTCTTTCCTGGGAATCAGGGAGTGAGAGAGGCTAGTTGCACTAGCGCTCTTCAAGGGCTTGTCTGAAGGAATAAGATAAGATAAACTTGTATTAATCCCCGTAGGGAAATTGAGGTGTAATAGCAGCAAGGTAATAGGAATACAATATATAATTAAAAATAAATAAATAAAAATTAAATAAAATAGAATAAAAATGGTATGAATGTATCACAGTGGAAATGTGTTTGTTTGTAGGAAAGTAAGCTCATCCTTACAAGTTACATCAAGTGGAGGAAAGAAAACTAGCCTTGAACTGGGTAATTACTGGAATAAGAGGTGCCTTTTCTTTCCATTCTATTCTTTTATTTCTAATACATTCTCTGACAAAGAAAAGTATTATTTGAAAAGTATCTAAAATAATTGCCCATCAAATGTACAGGCCTACACTTTTCTCAGTCACAGCACTTTTAGGATCTACATACTTACCTTTTCATCCATCTGTTTCACAAGGTAACCATTTGATCATCAATGTGATTGTGAACACAACATAGTTTGTTTTAAGGCAAGCTTTGTCATTTGGAAGACTATTTTCACTAATCAATACATGGTTTTATTTGAAGGTGGCATTAGAGATATTGTGGTGCACATTTGAATAAGTGAGTTTTTATTTGTGGAGTAGGCTACTTGAAAGGATGAGAGTACATGAATGCACCTCACACAGCATACAGTACACAGATAGCATGGGCCACTGACACCTTGGTGTATTCATTTAATGTCTTTAAAAGATAAGTACAAGATAATATAAGATGTGGATAAATTGTCCAGTCCATTATAATAGTTGCAGCTCAGTTAATCCACGTGGAAATCACAGCCTTTGACTGACACCAGCAGGAACCGAGGAAAAAAGGGGTCAAAGAAACAATAATAGCACTGTATTTTACAGAACTAAGGCCATCTATTGCAGTCCAGGTCGCACTGAACTGCTAGCGCTATCTAGTGGATCTGCTGCAGTGGACTAGCGTGTGTAATGTTAGTTAGACAGGAGAGGCATATCACCCATGGGCCACTGCCACTCTAGAACACATAGGCAGCACACACACGGGTTATCAACATCCCAATCTTCAAAATAGGATGGTCTCAATTTATTATGTGCAAAGCACCTTGTCGAGATCTTGGCAGACGTTTCATCCTTTAAACAGCACAGCTGATATTAGTGTAGTGAGGTGTGTAGAGGTTAGCCCTGTGCCCTATGTGTAATACCTGGCCACACCCCCACCACACAAACGCATTTTAATGCTGCCATATCAGACACGTCACCTACTTTTCATGTGTATCCTCTAAGTAACAAGGGCATATAATAGACACTGTAGAACCGAGCAGCACCAAACCCAACAACAGTGCATACTTAGTTTATACCAGATGACGGCCAAATATCAAGACCTGTTCACCTCACACCACAATTTGACAAGGTTACCCACAGATCTCTGAGTTTAGTATTAAATATCACAGCACAGCACCATGTGCTTCATGTGTTCAATGAACTGAGCTGTAACACATTGTGGCAGTGACTAATCGAACACAGTAAAACTTAATGATATAACCAATCTCACCTGCATATGAAAGTTCATCATATCGTAGATTTAAGTCCACTGTTATCTCAGTTGTGAAACATAATGTCTGCTAGACACTAGTAGATAGCTAGTTAGAGATTAACTTGGGCAGAGTTGTCATTACACAAAGTCTGACTTTTTTAGTGCAGCAACATTTTATTTTAATCGCACTTGGCAAACTGAACCAATATTGCAGTGGTAGCAATACTTTGAAACTGTTAAAGCATTTAAAAACCACTCAAGGCCAGGAAGACATAGCTCTGACATCTTATAGAGAAATGTATCTTTGATGGATAGCTATGGTAATGCACTGGAACAAAGGTGATAGTATTCGACTGGGGGTCTTAGGCTAAATTGTTTGTAACACTTAGAGTAACATTTTATACATTCCCAACCGTCATTTTTGTGCATCAGTTTGATGTTGACTTATCAATGGGCGATGGATCACTTTGGGAAGCTTTCTTTCCTTTGTAGTCAGATTTTAGTCTGAGGGGAAGGGAGGAGAAAGGAAGGGGACAGAATCAGAAACATGGCAGATTAATTCATACACCTATCAGGATAAGCATGCTAGCATACATGTGACTAATGTACCTGATTGTTTAACCCACTTGTGGTCCGGTCTGAATTGACTGGATATGGGATAACCATATTGACTGGATAGGGGATAACCATATCCAGTCAATTCAGACCGGACCACAAGTGGGTTAAACCTGAATGGTTCATACCCAGTTGCGGACCTGGGTCACAACCTGATGTACAATACTTGAACGCTCTCTCCCCATCTTATCCACTATTCATTTTGTATGTATCATGTACATGTATCAATGGTTCCCAAAAGTGTGGGGGTGGGCCCCACAGGGGGAGCAGAGTTACAGCAAGGGAGGTGTGGGTTTAGACCCAAACAAATGGAACAAGAACCCTAAACAACCTACTACTGGTCAAAATACTGGTAAAAAATCTTTAGCCTATGTGTTAGAAGGGATAGCTAGCATATTAATACAATGAACATGAACCCATCCAAATAATGGGACAATACATAGCCAATCATACAACCGTATTTGATCCGGCCAGATTTGATCCGTTTTAAACAAGAGCTGTGATTCAGATCAAATATAAATTATTTAGGTGACAAAATATTTAAGTTTAACCGATTGATGTAATGAAATCGAAATGTTTAAATGTTCAGATGTAGAAACAATATTAAAGAAAACTATACGACAGGACTGGTGGACATCTGTTTTTTTATTTTTCTTTATTGATAAAACTGATCAAATGTCAGCTGTTCAAATATATATATAAGAAAAATCTCATTGTCAATGAAATGTTTGGGAAATGTTTGGGAGCCACTGGGATAAACCTTGGTGAAATAAGTTCAACCGGGGTCATTGGTTTGAAAAGGGTACAAGAAAAGAGACAATAAATTATATTTTCAAATGTACTAGATAATGATTCTAGCACATGTAGGGTCTTGGTGGAGAGACAGGTGATTAATAGCTCTGTGTGTTGAGATTTCTTACCCACACTAAGTGGTTTCTGGCTTAGGTCTTATGTTTTAGGTATTTTTAGCAAAATAAGTATTTTGTATGTACAGTGCATTTGTTGTAATGGTATTATTCCATGTGTAGGTAGCATTAAGGCAGACTCATCAGATCAGAGACTAGAGAGTTAAAGCAGCCTGTATTGAATGGATTGTATTATAATGGGGATGCCTTTAGGACCCTGAGGAGTGAGGGAAGATTATGTAGGGACAATGTTAGCTGGTGCCCTCTCTCTCTCTCTCTCTCTCTCTCTCTCCCTCTCTCTCTCTCTCTCTCTCTCTCTCTCTCTCTCTCCCTCTCTCTTTCTCTCTACTACCAGCGCGCAAAGGAAGAAAGTGCAGTGGGGTGTAGACACAGCACATGTGGACAGCAAGCATTTTTGCGAGCCCAGAATACAGCAGTTGAGGGAAGATTAGTTGCCATATAGACACGTTGTTATCACAGTAGGCTAGTTCTTTCACCTCCGTTGGTTTGTGAAATGCAGATATAAAGGGCTCATTTAACTACAAACTAATGAAAGCATTATTATTATGAATACTACTAATATATGCCACTAAAAACTACACACTGCATCTTCAAGCACACAAGAGAGGGTAGAGAAGAGGATTAATCAAGCTACAGCTCAAGTCCTGTACAGCATCAGTGAACAATATTACACCACACCTAAAGTCTACAATGTATTTAGATAAATACCACAAACAAAGAAAAAACTAAAAAGACAAACATATTCAAAACACAAAAGGGCCTGTTACTCTCACTTACGGTACTCTTAAAGTATAACGATGGTTGTGATGTTAATTCAGCTTTTATTCCATGTGTGCAGTGGTGTCTTGCGCTATGGGATTCATTTTTCTCTCCACCATGTGTGTTGGGTCCTCAAATATATCAATAGCCTTTTAATTCCCTCCTGAGAATCTCTGCCAGTTATATCAAGTGATTGTGTCAGTGCCGAGATTATTGCACCCTTTGAGAATTTCTACTCCGTTTTTTGTAAAAAAAAATTATCATGTGCTAAATTTAGAGAATAAATTGTTTATCTTTTGTCCCAATTCTTCTGGACACATTCCTGGGCAGGCAGTGGACCAGAACAGGAGTTACAACTATGTCAGGCTCTTACACAATGTCCATCATTGCATTGAGAAACAGTCCACGAGTGAAGTAGAAGTTCACTTTCCCATCCTATCCCCTGCTGATTGCTTCCCACTGCTGCACCAAAATAGTCTCTCAAGACTTTTCATTACACAGACGGAGCCTGTGGAAGGGGCCAATCAGAAACCCAATGTGTTTACATCCCCTAAATCTTCTGCTCTTTTGATGCAGAACAAGGACAAAGTTTCAAGTCAGAGGGGATGAGCCAGAGGGCAAGATACGACAGGCAAAGAAGTACAATAAGAAATCTGTAATTCTCTGCCCTCCCTGAGTTCCAGTTTTGTGTGTGCATAGCAAACCAGAATTACAGAGCAATTTGAGTTTGATCGGAGTCATGGGTCAGACTCTCATGAGCTTGCCACTGTGCCTTGGTTCAGTTTTTAGATTCAGCTTCGCTTTTAACTATTTGTTGTAGTCACATGGTATTATGATTTATTTGCATCTGATGAAAAAAAAAAAGCCATAAAAGACATTTGGTATCTGAGATTAAGGAGGGTATGTTGTAGCCTACGCTTTGTGTTAGAGCAAATAACACTGTCATGTTTAAAGAAAATCTTTGATGAAGAGATGCTCAATAATATTGACATTCGAATAGGATGTCTCCAAGATAGCAATGTACTTTATCGCCAGCCTATTGTCTTAAAGGTACAATAAGCACCATTGCCTAAAAAAATATTGACAACCTGTGAAAGTGACAAACATTTTCCTTATATCTGAAAAGAGAACATTTAAATATGATCAGGACAAGCTTTTCATAGTGTCATTTTGTCAGCAAGAAACAACAACCTATGTTGTTAAGGCAATGCTATCTTAGATGTTTATAGGCCTTTTCCCCTCCTTAACAGTAATTGTGGGTCATGGGTAATGTTCCATGCAGAAATGACACGTGTTGGTACTTGAATTGTCATAAATAGACATTTAAATACTGCTATGTCCATCACTGGCCACCATTATGAGAAAAATAACAAGCATTATGCTGTAAATCATTCTAAATCTCTCCCTGCATTGTGTGATAGTGAGTGTTCTGGTAGATGTTCTGTGTAAGTATGGATGTGTGTATGTACCAGTATGTGTGTGATAGTGAGTGTTCTGTGTAAGTATGGATGTGTGTATGTACCAGTATGTGTGTGATAGTGAGTGTTCTGTGTAAGTGTTCTGTGAAAGTATGGATGTGTGTATGTACACTGCAAAAACTGCTTTTCTAACCTAGGGTTATTATTCTTATATTAAGATGAAAAAATCTAGTTGGTCTTGTTTTAAGCAAAATTGGACTTACCTAGTGTTGTCTTGATAAGGTTATTTTTACCTATTTCAAGCAAATATTACTTGCGCTGCCTTGATAAGCACATTTGAACTTAATTTGAGTTCTTTAACACTAGATATGAGCACTTTATCTTAAAAGAATCCATTTCAAGTGTGGTAGTCTTATTTTAAGCAATAGTGTCAAGTTGAAAACGTCTCATTTCAAGCAGAAATTCACTTGTTATTTTCTTATTGCATTAAAGGTCATAATTCAAGTTATTTTTAACTAGAAATGAGTTTTAACAACCACTTAATTGCATTAAGTAGTAAAACGTGACCTAAATCACTTAAAAAACACAGTCAAATATACTTGCGATACTTGTGGATTACCACTGATCACAAGATGCTCAGTCAGAAATGTTGTCATAAACCACAAGTTTTCCTCAAACTCGGTGGCAGGATCGAATTCACTCGAACGCACCCAACTCAAATGTCGCTTGAGCTGCATGCCAGTGATGTGAACTGAAGCAAGTACAAGAGCTGTGCCTTTCGACTTCAAAAGCTAAAGGTAAGTTAACATAATTTAACCTCTGCCTACTTTGGTAATTCGTCAGCAATATTGAAAACAAAAATGTTTGTAAAAGACCAAGACTTCTGGTTGAAGTTATTAACTTGTTAGCAAACAAAGCTAGCACACTTGACGTCAGCTAAGACAGCTAACCTAGCACAATAATTCAATTGAAGCCATGTCGACTGAGCTAACGTCTCTCATATGTTTTAAACTAGTGCCAGGTAATACTATGTCAGAAAGTGTCCCTAGTAGTCTTGTCTGTAAAAAGTAAGCAAGTTCAGAGGATTCATTTAGTGTGAATGTTGGTGATATAATAGCTAGT
This sequence comes from Clupea harengus, assembly GCF_900700415.2. NCBI lineage: Eukaryota > Metazoa > Chordata > Actinopteri > Clupeiformes > Clupeidae > Clupea > Clupea harengus. The sequence goes on along the minus strand of NC_045163.1, from coordinate 2,799,366 downwards.
AGCTGCAGTTAGCTCTTAGCTAACTAGCTACTCTATAGGTTAAGGATCCCCCACCCTGAGTGAAGCTTCGACTTGAAGTTGAAGATTTTTTCTTTCTGAAAGAGTAACAACCCTTTTCTTTAAATTACAGATGGAGCAATTGGACAAGACAACACAGTCGCTTCTGGAAGGTAAGTCTATGATAGTACATATGATAGAAGATGGTTAGATAAAGCCAAAGATTGTGGCTAGACTGGCTATGCATGGTTTCCCTAGAAGTGAATATAGTTAGTTAGCTGGCTGGCATGGAGTGGCAGTAAGAAATGTAATAACAAAAATAGTAATAAAAACTTAAAGCTGTGTAAGGATAATGTACAGTGAGGTGGTCATTATCGCGGCATAGCCGATATGCTACTACACTTTTCCTTGAATCTCAGCAAACTGGTGGTTGTCACTGGAGGGTTCTAACACCACTACATTTGTCATTTGTACAAGTGACCCATTACATTGACTTGCAGCTTACTCAGTGCTCTTATGTATCCATAGTTTCAGGGTCATCATAAATATTGCACATTAACTTATACCACTTTGTTTGCAGCTGCACAGGCCATTGCCTTGTTGGAGGCGCTCCCAAAAATGTTCCCTTACCCCAACCGCCCTCCAAGAAAAAGTCGGCAAGTGAGGCACTGTACCATGTTCTTGAGGTGGGTTTTAGTGTCAGTACATAATGCTTTCATTTGTGAACTTCATGTGTGTGGTTTAACTTTATTCTGCCCCCCTCCCCCAATTTGTTGCTTTCAGCCATCTGAGGACGCCAATGTCTTCTTGCGTAACTGATGACCTTGCCAAGGGACATGCTTCTGGAATCCCTCATGATACTGATGGGATGCTTACTATGTGTTCCAGTTAACATATTCCCAAGTGTATTGCTAGGCTATTGTCCATAATACAAACAGATTTTATTCACGAGAGTGACAAGACGACAACATATAAAAAGGTGCTTGCTGACTGTCAAGCATTCATCCAAACCTAGTCTGTCTCTCCCTCTCTCTTTGTCAACCTCCTACTGTATGTCACTCTTCTGTATGTCACTCCCCCCCCCCCCCCCCCAACTCTTTCTCTATATGTCTGGAGGTCAGGACAGCACACAGTAAACAACGTCCAATGTATTTCCAGCTACATTTGTCAATGATTTGTTGTGTTGTTTGATGAATTCTGACTGTTTGATGTGTTGCTGAATTGTCATCGTTTATGTAGATGTCAATGTACCTTATGTCTGACAGTTTACTTAAATCATTATGTGTAATATGTAATTAAGTACATTTAAGCATTCTGATGCTTATTATTGTTCACTACTCTCAAATGGCTGTTATTGGTTTTCTTCATTAACAGGCTAATAAAACAGTGATAAATAATGTGTTGTGTCACGTTTCCTGATTTTAAGAGCTTGTGGTCTGATTTTAAGTAACTTCATGCTTAAGAAGTACTCCAGGTTTGGGTGATGACAGACTTCTTTGGAAGTTACTAGATAACTTGAAATCAGTGTTGTCAGTCTAAATTTCACTTTTATTATTGTGGTCCTATGTAAAAGCCTGAATTGTCTCTTATTTCAAGTACTAATGCCTCAGAAGTTCACTAGATTTGAGTGACATCAGGCTTATTTTGAGGTAACTACATGGTTTGAAATGAGTGGAATTAGTCTTATTTCAGGACATTCTGTGCTTGAATTGTCTTATTTCAAGTACTAATGCCTCAGAAGTTCACTAGATTTGAGTGACATCAGGCTTATTTTGAGGTAACTACATGGTTTGAAATGAGTGGAATTAGTCTTATTTCAGAACATTCTGTGCTTGAATTGTCTTATTTCAAGTACTAATGCCTCAGAAGTTCACTAGATTTGAGTGACATCAGGCTTATTTTAAGTAACTACATGGTTTGAAATGAGTGGAATTAGTCTTATTTCAGGACATTCTGTGCTTTTGGAGTAATTGTGAAGGCTGTCTTATTTTAAGAAATCTTAACAAGTCAAATTTGCTTAACGCACTGGCAGCCAAATTTGCTTGTTTTAAGCAAAATTATGCTTAAATATGTAATAATTTGTCTTAAATCTAGAGTGGCATTTTTTGCAGTGTACCAGTATGTGTGTGATAGTGAGTGTTCTGTGTACGTATGGATGTGTGTATGTACCAGTATGTGTGTGATAGTGAGTGTTCTGTGTAAGTATGGATGTGTGTATGTACCAGTATGTGTGTGATAGTGAGTGTTCTGTGTAAGTATGGATGTGTGTATGTACCAGTATGTGTGTGATAGTGAGTGTTCTGTGTAAGTATGGATGTGTGTATGTACCAGTATGTGTGTCAAACCTCATAGACATAGAGGAGGGTTGGGCACTATGTTGGATTAAGGTGCAGAAGTCATTCACTGTTCTCATTACTCATACTCAGGGCAACCATTCTGGTTTGACCAGATTTGCTTGTTTAGCACAAGAAGCGATATCCTTCACTGCCACAGCCTGCGTGTCCCAGTCTTAAAGGTGTACTCCACAGTTCTGGTAAACAGCAGCTAGACTCTCTAGCTGGAGAATGGTAAAGGTGCTGTCCTCGATTGTAGCCCAATACACCTTTTTCCAAATTCAGTGAATTTCTCCTCATGGTCCTCTAGCTGACTGTGCTGTGTGTGTGTGTGCTCCATAGCAACTCCAGTGTTCGTGCACAGTCCTAGCTCCTTCAATAGGGAAGTAACAAAGTTGCTCAGACAGAGCAATACACTATTCCAGCCAATCAACAATGTAGCCTCGGGGGCACTGAAGGCAGGGGTATATTTGATTGGCTGTTGAGTTCAAATATAAACAATCTTCCACCTGGATTGACGACTGTACCTTTAATATAAATTTGAGACAGGACTGGACAGGATTTTTGTTTGGCTATTTGTTGCCTGCAAATGTTCACATTCAATACTAGAGTGGTCTTTAACTGACAGTTTAATTGATAGAACCTACTGCATATGTACATTGTCATTTAGAGAACTACAGCATGTGAACATGAAAGTAACTGAGATGGTATATTCTCTTACTGTATTGACTTCACTGAGTAGTCCTATAGGTGTAAGTATGTTTTGGTTACAGAGGGCCTAAATATCACACAGCATCTTAAACAAATATAGATAGAGGGGCAATGTGTAATTATGTTCTAGATACATAAAAATAAAAACATACCTAAGCATGTAAACCTTATGTGTGATTGTTGTGCGGTTTAGTGTCAGGGATTTGGGTGAAATAGGTTATTTACTACAACCTCTTTCACACAATAAGGATTTTTTTTTAAGTATGTCGAAATGATTTTGTATTTGATTAAAGATTAAGAAAGGCTGTTAAAGGTTGCTTTGATTTATTGATTGATATTTTATTAAATGTTCCACTCGACTTTGCAATTTCAATGTCCTGGGGATTTTGTGTTGTGACCGGTCGCTCTGAGGGATTATGTGCCCCCAGGATGGATATTTAATTATTCTAATTAATGTTTTATGGTTCTGAATATATTAACATTAAGGAAATAGCTTGATAACCTTAAACAAAAGTTCAGATCTCCCTACATTCACAGCATCAAAGAAGCAGTCAGGTAGGGTTAAATTGTCATCTCCATCTGATTTAAAGCAGATCTAACAAGGCCCTACCATCCGGAGGCATTTTTGATGTGGGCATCGGGAAGTAATTCCAAAAACACAAAGTCGACATAACCTTAAGATCAAAACAGAAAGATGAAATGACTCTGATCATAAAATAAGAGACCTTTCGGCCTTACAATGAGCCCTACTTCAGATGCAGCATTACAAGCTATTTACAGAAAACAAACCAAATGGGAACATTTACATGCAGAAGTCATTACAGTCTAGATTCATGGGTAAATGGTGAAGAACAACATAGGGAAATATTTGGTTTGCCTTTATAAATGTAAGTATTGTTACATTCTTGTTTGCCTTTATAAATGTAAGTATTGTTACAATAGTTGTCCTTTTTCCTAATATATTTTTCAATGAGACATGCAGTAACTCTGACCTCCTAAAACTACACAAAGAGCCAAATAACATAACAAAAGCAAACAGCGTCAGCGAAGGATGAAAAGAGATGAAAAGAGTCACGCCTGTAAAACTGAACCCAATTGTCTCCATGACTTGTGGGGTGCTCCTGCCAGAGAGCCTTATCGGTATGTAAGGAAGAGAAACCGCATCTGTTCTCCACTTCTCAGCAGGAAGAGGTTTCTCATAGATCTACTTCCACGTTTTCACTTTTACTTTCACTCTCCTTTCCCAAATTGCATATTTTTGATGCAAAAAGCTCAAATTTGCCAAAGCATTTTGGGACAAACTCCAAAACAAATGTGGTGGACACTCTCACATGGGTCTTCAAAGGGCTCTCTCGGTATGTTGACTGCAGTCTTTCTCTAAAACGACATGAGCCTGTGCACACACATGCGTCTGACTGGGCTTAACAATCCGTTTCATTGAGTTAAACATCAGGCCAGTATTCATGTGCTGCACAGCATGGATCAAATGTCTTGTTACAGAACATACAAAAAAAACACACAAATTAAAGCCACTCTGTCAAAATACCACTTTGTAAATCTAGTCAATGAGATGTGTTTTTGTTATCTTTGTTTATTTGAGCTTGTAACTGTGTTACTTCATGAAAACGTTTCAATGAAAGCTTAAAGTTTCCCCATGAACCTACAATGGTAGAATGTTCATAATTCTGCACTAACTGCTAAGTTAGATATAGTACAAGCCCATAGCAGTGGTATACTTATGCTTTTTGCAATTGTCCACAGTTGCAAGATTTGCAAGATCTATCAAAACTAGTCAAATGCATGTAACAGAAATACATTTGACAGCAATGGCGGCTATGGATGTAGTCTAGACATCCATCTCCACAACAAATCAGCATGTGATTTCCATTGTAGGCACCACATGAAGCCCCTCTCAGACCCAGGCAAGTCTACTTGTTTCATTCCCACAAGGCCAGTCAAATACAATGTTGGCATACAGCAACAACATATACAGGGCCAGTCAAATACAATGTTGGCATACGGTAACAACATATACAGGGCCATTCGTCTTCTGGGACAGCTGCAATCCAACCTACCACTGAACGGCACAACGGAGAATACTCACCGTGCGATTAAACTGTGATTATATCAGCTTAGGTGAGCTGGAGTCAGGAAAGGTACAGTGAGTGACTACCTCTCACATTAACAACTTCTCCTGACAGATTAAACATCAGACACATCATATCCTGCCTTCAGATCATTGTTTAACAATCCTCTAGGCAGTAACCAAAGCAAAGGGAAAAACAACCTGTCAGCAGATTACAAATCTGTTATTGTTATAAAAACGCTATGTTGTTGTTATATAAAAAACTACACGTCAAACCCTAGATAGACATATACACACAATAGATTGTAACACACTTGATTACAACATAACGCATGAAATACTGCCCTGTGTGACTCAGTGACTGTCCCATCCCAGGATTGCATTGACTGAGCCTATGCCACTTCCGCTCTCTGGCCAGACAGAATAAGGGGAGGGTGAGATCTGCTGAAGGAAGATGTCTGTGTGAGATTTGTGTATCACAGATTAGGTTCTTAGATTGATGACGCCGAACTCCTGCCTGATTTTTGTACCATATTAGGCATATTCGGATGGAAAACTACTCAACTTTTCAATGTCCAGATTCAGTTTCAGTGGGAGCATTGAGTATTATGCAATGCATAAAATAAAAGTCTTGACAATAGGTCTTCTTTGCATTGCATATGTTTTTCAAGAGTCAAGCTGATGAAGATGATGAGGAGCCATATCTCATCTCATCTCACTGCTTGTTTCCCATAGAAGTTTTTCTTATATGGGCTTCAATATAAAACCATCAATTTTTGTTCAATTCAATATGGTTTTGAATTGCCATCATGTACAGTATAGTGAACAGAAATGTTTATGTTAACATATAAAGCATGTAGTTAGCGTATTAGTAAATGTTGCCAGAGCACTAGTGACACAATCAAATAAAAATGGGGATTTGGGAAAATTGACACTTAATAATTTATTTTGCTCACATGTGTGCATCATTATATTAGTAGACACACATGTTTAAATGTCCGCTTCTTTACCACTAGGTGTTTAGGAATTTGTTAAAATATCATATTGGCCACAGTTGTCTTACATGGCTTTTGCATGGAAAAATATGGCATTTGAAACAAGACCAAGAAAGTGAAATGAATCCACAATCAGTGTAACATGACGCATTAAAGAGACAAACCTATCAGCCTTGCACAATCTACTGCTGTTCTCTCTCTGGGTTTGGGTTCACCCTTCCTCCACTCCACCACACCTTCACAAAGATAAACAGTCTGTGGCCCATTCATGAAAAGTAGGTCTGCACGTAACGTGTGTGAAAGTGCGTGCGTGCGTGCCTCAGCTTTGACACACAGCCAGTGGACGCCCAACTTTTTACTGTACCTTTAAAATAACTCTTCCACGGGCTTATTATGGTCCTCTTCCGGCCAAACAGTAGAGTATCCCCATGACAACGGTGGAGTCTTGCCACACAGGGAGCGGTTGGCAGTTACCTGTCGGCCTTTGCTCTGTGACGACTAAGACAGCAGCATCAGCAGATAAGGGGCTTTCCTCGCATGGCCTCGCGTTGCCGTGGCAACCTCATACCAGACACAAACATCTGTGCCGACTGGAGGGCCGCCTCGAGTGCAGCATTCCAGAGCAGAGGATTCCCAGGTTGGGGGTTCCCTGTTGTTGTTGTTGCTATAGTGCAGCAGGCAGGTGTACACTCCCTCTGCTCATCTGCTCATCACCACTGCTAATGCACCACGACGGGCTGTGACGCACATACACAATCCCTCTCCCTTTCTTCTCGGCCCATTTCTCCCCGCTCCCATTTATGTTTGGTTGAAGAGTGCTTTTAAACGGGGGAAAGAACTGCCCCTGGAAAGGCTGTTGTTATTGGGGGAATAACCACACTTCTTGACAAATGTCTGCACACAGCACTCTCTGACCCCGAAGTGCAGCGGATCGTCATGGTCACCAAGGAAGTGTGAGGCTCTGAAGCACTCTCGGAGAAGACAAACAAGCACCATCTGCATGTCTGGCTGGCCTCCAACAGCAATACTACACTCTTTTCTATGTTGTGCACTTGTGATGTCATGCTTTTTGGGTGTAAATGCTGGCCCCTCCAAGCACGGACATAAATCTGCAGCAGTGTGCAGAAAAGGGAATAATCTAGAACAATTTTTTTAGGCTTCACTGATATAAATAATGGATGTAAATAATGCTAATATTAATATCATAATATTAATATCGTATCAAAAGACAAATATGCACATCTGTTTAGATGGAAATGTAAAAAGGTTGAATAATTTAGTTTCTTTCGATTTGTTTTTCCTCACTTTACCTCACTTTTTTTTTCAGAAAACACAATAGCATGTCCTTGAGAGATTTTCTACAATACACTTTGGACCAGAAGTGGAAATACCTCAGCCCTGCGCCAATGTTCCTATCCAGTTAGCATTCTGCAGTATTTTTCACAGAGCATTTGAGAAGCATTCAGACCACAGGCCCAGGGCACGGTTTCACTCGCATACCTCTGGCAGCATGCAGAGCTGATCTGCTCTGTGTCAAGCCTCCGCAATGCAAGAGCATACCAGCGTACCCATCACTGCACATGCGGGCCTCTAACAGGTCATTTGGTTTCAATTGTGTCTGGCACATCGAGTAGGGCTTCACAGCCATTAATGAACAGCAAAGAGAGATGCATGTTACCATGACATTAAATAGACATCTGAGGTTCCCAGGGAGTCATGTAAAATCTGAAAGCTGTACAAGATGGGGTTGGATGGTAGTTTTTTACTGGGGAGAGATTTTTAAAGACAATGTGGAAAGATTTTAAGGTTTTGTGTGCATGTGTGTGTGTGTGTGATTGTCTTCTGCATGGACCTTCGGTAGAAAGTCAGAGGAAGATTTTATACATGCACTGCAATGTGATCTTTTACACATGAAACAAGACATATTCCAGTGATGACTTTATTCCCACATCTCACTTAGAAATGAGTCTGTAGTTCTTACTGGACGTTTCACTTCACAGAGGTTCGAGCCTTGGTACTAAGCTCCCAACTGCTGGGAGCTCATCATCTCCATAGTCTAAACCAGAGGCCTTTACTGCAGCTCATCATCTCCATAGTCTATACCAAAGGCCTTTACTGCAGTGAGACATCTGAGATTCACAATATAGAATTCTGTCTTAATGTGGCAGACCAAGACACAGGCCAGTAGTGTAGAAGAACTAAGAGCACTAACTTCTGCAAGGGTCAAGGAGTGTTCAGAAATAGCCTTAAATGTGAGAAATGCATTTACATAAAGTTGTATTTCTACCTATAAGGGAGAAAATATTTACATTTCAACAAATATCTTTATGTAAGGTTCATTTTTTTGCCTTGGGTGATTCAGAATAATGAGTCACTTAGACATACAGTATCAGCCTGCCCGAGGATTCTGGGAAGGGCCTGGAGAACTTGCTGTGACCTGCTCCCACGTTTGTTTGATCAGATATGGGCTCATAGAGTTCCATGCAGATTATTGATTCGTTGCATTGTCATTCTGACAATTGTGGCGTTGACTTCTCTGCATGGTCAGTCTTACGCTGTCGTCCACGATCTGTTTTTGAGTCTTGCTACAGAGTCTCTGTATGTTCATTTCATGTATTTCAAATTGGAGTTGAGAATCCAGAAGTACTGGATGTTATAATATATTTCTAACATCTCAGAGCACCTGAATATTATGCATGAATATAACTGAATATTATACGTGAATATAACTGAATATTATACGTGAATATAATTGAGGTTCAACTATCTTGGCCACGGTAGGTTTTCTCTTTTGGATGCCACCTCAAAGATCCCACCTCAAGGACTGTCTTCAAGAATCTCACTTGACAAGAATTGAATTACACACACACACACACACACACACACACACACACACACACACACACACACACACACACACACACACACACACACACACACACACACACACACATTTATAAGATCAGTTAATGTAACATATGCTCAGATGTCTGTGTTCTCAGAGTTATTTTGTTGTATTTCAATTTCAATTGTTTCCTTTTGTAACAGTCCATCTGAGCTGGCTGTGAAAGTGAAGCAGGGGGTCATGACACTGTGAATCCAACCCACAATGGGATCCTGTGAGTGTTTGTTTAGGAGAAGCACACACACCTTTTTTTCAGTGATAACTGTTAATATGTTGCAAGGTGTGAATGCCTCTTTCCTGTGTCTTAATCATGACGGTCTACAAAGGAATTTAGACACGTTGAAGTAATCACACATTGCGGTTGTTACAGTTAATGTCAGGTTTTTGCATCCTGTTCCTGGGAATCCTACAGCTACTAGAGACTACAGACCTGACTACTAATCTAACTAATTGTCACAATAATAATATTGCCATTACAACAACTACTAATGATAATATAATGTTTATTCATTTTATACTTTAAGTAGAGCGTAAAGTGACTGACAAGATGAGGATCAGGATCAGGAGTATGACTGTGTAAAATAATCATGGGTACACACTAACTTATTACGGGTGTTACCTTTCATCCTTTTCACTGTGAGTGAGCAGCAGAAACGTAGTTTGAAATGATAATGACTACTGATGATTTATACTTTATATAAATACCAATATTTGTCTTTATTGGTGACAGCGTTAAGCAGAGGAAAAATGCAGCCCTTTCTGCCATTAGCCTGTGAAAGGACTGGATGGTGGTGAGAGATGGGAACTATTTTAAGTCTCTGGGCGCCCTCTAGTGGTACAACTGTTGAATCACTTGGAAATTTGGTTCTTTTTTTCTTTGTTTTTAATACAAATAACCTAAAATGTATCAGACAGAAAGAACTTTCTTCAGGAATTAGTCAATCTGTGATAATTGTAAGAAATGAAGGCCATTCCATGCAAGAAATTGGCAAAAAAAAACTAAGGATATCTCTAACCAGGATACAAAGAGAAGTGGGATTCTCGAACTGTGCAAGTGGATAAAAACAGATGCCTCACAGGTTCTCAGCTGGTGTCTTTATTAGAAAGTACCCAGAAAACACACGTTTAAAAACACAAGTTTTATCTCCAACAGTGAAGGGGCTCTGGAATGCTGGTGTTTTAGGGAGAGTTTCAGAAAAAGCCATATCCGAGACTAACATGGGCAAAAGAAAACAGATACTAGTTGGAAGATTATTTAAAAAATGTTACATAGACAGACAAATCTAAGTGCAGGTGTTTGGATCACAGAGAGGTGTATTATCTTCTAAAGATTATTGAATCTTATTAATCTTGATTTTATATTGAAAATAGAAAATCATAGTCTGTTTATTTCAGTCTGAGAATAAAACAACCATTAGTGAAATGTTTAAATAAATCGCCTGTCATAATTATTGGCACCCCAAGAAATTTGAATTCAGGAACGATACATGAAGCATGACCCCATGTGTAACTCATTTTAAGTTGGCCTAAGTGTTTAGGAAGTGCAAGAAATGGGAAATTTAAGCAGTCAATGATTTCCTTTTTCACTGGGGGGGGGGGGGGGGGGGGGGGGGGGGGGGATTGGAGGTGATCCAGGGCAGGTTGGTGTTACTGTTGAAAATGTCAATGATTCTACCAAAGTATTTTCGAGGCACCCTTTGTTAGAGTAGGAAGTTGATAAGCTTCCCTAGGATTTGGAAAATGAGTCTTACCTTCTTACATTGTTATGAAGAAGGTACAGCTTATTGCTGATAGGATTGAGAGGGATATGAGGAGGGTATTATACCTATGTACATTGTGATTAAAGGTTATAGTAAGTACATTGTGATTAAAGGTTATAGTAAGTACATTGGGGCATTGACACATAAGAAGAAATATTAAATACTTAGAAGAAACCTAAAAAGAAAATACAAAAATAGTAGAAAACGTTTTACCTCCACATTGTGGACATTGCTGTCATCAACAGTTTACCACTTAAGGACTGTAAGTATAATGCATAATCTGGTGTTGAACCTGGGTATAAATTATTATATGATTTGTTTATACAATACAAAAATACAATGTGTTTTGCAAATAAAAATGCTACTTTTTTGTTACATTTGTGGAACCTGTCCTTTGTTTGTTTGCTCGTGGCATTTTTATTTGCAAAACACATTGTTTCTTGTATTTGCAAAGTGCACTATGATTGTTTGAGATGTGCGTTTTGTATTGGTAAAGCATGGTGTGCATATTTGCAAATCGTGGGGCATTTATAAATCACATTCTGTTTGTTTGCAAATTGCAGGGTATTTGTAAAACATATTCAGTTTGTTTGTGACGTTATGTCAGTCTTCTACATTTTTGTCATTAACAAAAAGATTGAGAAGGATGCCATGACATTTTTTGTCTCCCTTTATACATTTTTTTAGGTTGAGTGTTGTAGTATTCGCTGTTGGTCATGGTTGGATCTTCCAGCAGGACCACGATCCAAAAATCCACATCAAAATCCACTCAAAAGTGGTTAAATGAACACAAAATCAAGCTTTTGCCATGGCCATCCCAGTCCCCTGACCTAAATCCAACTGAAAACCTGTGGGCTGCGTTCAAGAAGAGAATGCACAGGGGAAGACCCAAAACTCTGCAAGATCTGGAGAGATTCTGCGTTGAGGAATGGTTGGAAATCCCCTCTTCTGCATTCTCAAGTCTTATAAGACATTACAAGAGAAGACTCAGTGCTGTTCTGTTGGCAAAAGGGGGTTGCACAAAATACTCAATGAGGGGATGCAAATAATTACACACATGTTATTCAGAATAAGATTTCGTTTGTGATCACCTGTGACATGTATCTTGTGGTAATGGGTTCATTTAAAATTGAAATGGGAATTGATATCTTTTCTTTCATTGCTAAGTAAAGACAACATTTGGTAAACAGTTAAATTTTCCCCTCCACAAATTAAGGATGCCAATCATTTTGGAGGGCACTGTTGAAATGCCTGAAGGTGTCAGAATAGCAGATAACAAAATTCTGAGGTATATTTTGTTGAAGAGAAACTGCAAAATCACTTGCTTTTTGTAAATTGGATTACAGGCAAGACTACACAGGTCTTAGCCAGGCACAATGAACACATGCTATCTGTGCTGGCCAACACGGCCCTAAGAACAGAGTATCTTGTGGTCGAGAAGGCTGGTGTCTGAGCATGAACCTGAGGTTACCCAGCAAAAACACATCCAGCTCAACTCATCCAGCCAACTACTGCTCTTCTGTCTGTTTTGCTTTCTCAAAAAAAGAGAGACTGCCCATGGAGCAAGAAAAGTAATCCTCAGATAAATACTAGTCTTTTAAAATACTCTTACCTGAATGTAATCTATAGTGACCTGCTGTACGTTATTTTGAGATGAGCAACACACAAAACTACTTTGCGTATTCTTTCAAGTATAATCATTAATCATAGTTGAATTAGGTTTAGTTTTTTATCAGATGTTTCTTTTCAAAGAAACTTTAATTAGAATTGTAGAATGATACTAACAAAAGTAAGTAAGTGTAGTGTAGTAAGTATAGTGTTGCATTACTACTCTGTTTTTGTGTGGATATAATTTCCAGTAGGTGGCAGTGTTTCAAAAGAGATAAGTTGTTAAAAGTCATTTTTAATGGGAATTATATATATCTGGTGGACATCACATGAGTCTTTTGTTACAATTGCATAATGAAGTTTTGTTTTCACTTGTGCTTAAAAAAAACAGCCTATCTGTCTCAGGTCTCTGACTGGTGTGGAAAGAGAACACAATGTTGCCCATTAATATTTTTTTGTAATACACAATATTTAAATATTTTTTGTTCATCATTCATATAAATCCTCAAGTGTCATTCCCTTTAGTACTCTAAGCAACTGTATTATAGTACTTGGTCATTTCATGGATTTCATAATGTAATAGAGTAATGTAGAGACTAGAGTAACTGTTTCCGTATTTATTTACCACACTCTACATTATGTTGTCCCGTGCAGTTTCAACACGTATAGTCAACACGTTCCAGTCAGTGGTTTTTCATTATTGGTATCATTCTAAATGTACAGTCCGCGATTCTAATCTAATACACTTTTTGTCAAATTCAGTGAATCACTCCTCACGGTGTTCGTACACCGTCTTGGCTCTGTAGATGGGAGATAAACAAAGTGCTATATACGATTCCAGCCAATAAACATGTTGCGATGGGAGCACAGAGAGGAAGGCTGTCATTTGATTGAATATTCATCTCAAATATCAACAAACTTTCACCAGAATTGTAGATTGTAACTTTAACTGACCTTCCCCCCCAGCATTTCCGGTCGTTCATGTTTTTTAACCAGACACCATGTACAGTATAGTCAAAATGACATACATCAGATCATCAAGTCTAGCCACAGGATAATGCATTCTTTCATTGTACTGCTCAGTGTGCAGTATAGTCTGTCCTATCCAAACCACTCTTGGTCAATACTCAGTGGATAGACCTCTGCTGGCTGGTTTGCACAGTGTTGTTGCATAGTCCTTGTCTCCATTATAGGAATTCTGGCATAGTCCCTAGCATGGGCCAGACATTGACAACCTTTTGCATAAATCCTACTGATTCACACCCCAAACCCATTAAAGGTCATTCACAACTGGGTGGACATTCTTGATCATACTAGTATGTTCTTTATCCACAGGTTTCCTCTTCCCCCATAGCATTTGGCTTAGGACATCATTGCTCAGGACAACCTCGTCCTGTCTTTCATCTCCGTAAAGGATACGTGGGAGTTACTGCACCTTTGTAAAATGTCAGCCTCACAGTGAATTCCTGTGTGATAAACTCTAAGGCTTTCCAGTTCCCCAGTCAGAGGCCTTGCAAGGATGTTTTGTCTGTTATCAGAAGTCCTGCAAAGTCGTAACCCTGAGAAAATGAATTTCCCTTTATTATTGTGCTCAAAAGAATAAATAGCCTACTGGGATATTGCTAAACCTTTATTTTCCAGTGTAGTTTCAGTTGACCCACACAAATAAATGTCAACCCTTCGGATAACTCCCTACACTATGTTCACCTGATTGATTGTATCGGTTCATGCTGCTTCTGTGACAATCTCCTTATCCTCCCATACATGAGAGTGAGGATGTTTGGATGATGGCTTGGAGACACAAAGTTGCACAGAAAAACATGTACATGAGCATAGCAGGATTGAACCCGTCCATCATCTCCATGTTATTAGAGTCATGTTATCAATAACCAATGGCATAATGACCATTCATGAGTAAATGTATATGACTGTAAATAATCAGTACAAATTCCTTTTCAGAGTCTTGTGTCTCTTGTGTATCCTGGACCCTGGAGGTCCAGGTCCGTACACCAAGCAAGAGCTATGTTTTCAAAAAGACTATGCAGCACGGAGCAGACTTGGCACTATCCTCCTCTGACTGATGACACCAGTTCACACAAAAGACCCAACAGACACTGATAAATGATGATGTTGTCAATTTTCCCTCTGTTGTTGGCAGAAAGACAGAGAATAACTACTCGTCTCCTGTTCTACTCATTTCACCTCTCCAACTTTCTCTATTGCTTCTGTCTCTTTTCTTATGTTTTCCGATTGTTTTATGTCTGCACTTCTGTGCACCTTCCTCCACGGCTCTTCTCTTTTATCTATTACTTTCCCTTCTATGCCCTTTAATATCCTCTGTCGTTTCGTGTCCTCCCCTTTCTTTTCTCAGCACAAGATTCCACACTATCTCCACAGACGATAGAAATAAGCACCTTTGCTGCTGTTAAAGCAGTAGTACTGTGACCAGTCTATTTAGAGTTTTTCCTGCTAAAAAACACTTTTGGGTATTTAATTAATGACATGGAAGTGGCTGCTTCACAAATCAAAGGACGTGTAGCAGCAATGTTTTAGTGGGTAGGTGGCCGTGATGATCAATTTGAAACATCACAGGCCTAATCTCTCATTTCAACAAATAATCATCCTATATCCGAACATAAGTGCCACAATCAACACTGAAGATGCTCATGTTCCACAGCTGTGATGTTAGGCACTCACAACACAAATGAAAAGCACCAGAACGTCAACAGGTTTTGAAGTCAGTTTTTCCCCGTTTATTATTACATGTGGCATAGTTACAAGTGACATACAAATAAAATAATAATGTAAAACCAAGAACTAAGGTCCATGGGATGAGCCGAAGAAGGACAGGTTACTGCTAGCCTCGGCAACTATCTGAAACAGTATCAGAATAGAAATAGCATTGGGAACTCTTAGAATGTATGTGTGGATTCGTAGTGATATCAAGTCCCAAATAGGTGTGCCAAACAAAAGTACACCACTAGAATAACACCAAAAGAATAACATGAAGTTATTCTTAAATTACACTTTGATAATAATAATGATCATCACCATCATCATTATCATTACTGACTGGGAAGCACTAATGATCTGATCACTATATATTGTTGTGCTTTTGTAGTCTTTAACATAAAGATAACATCAGTGTTGACAGTCACATTCTAAAATGGGAAACATCATAATATAAGAGCAAAGAAATGAACCCGGTTTCCATGACAGCATCCTCTAGACAAGACAAAGAGAAGAACAAACTCATGCTCAAGAATGTGCACCAATTGAAACGCACACAGGGCCATGAAGGAGAGGAAGACCTTGAGCATGTGATGTCTGAGACAGAAAAGGATTTGAGACGTACAGTGTAGGAGGTGATTTCACAGAGGAGAGAGAAAATGACACAGGGGGGCGGGGGAATATGGAAAGCAATCAGATCAACCAACAAACTCATTTCCTGAAAGTAAATAGTGCAATACCCATTGAAAGCAAGCCCTCTATCAGGAGCAATTAATACAACCATTCAATGTTTGTGTCTCAGCCACAATGAGGTGACAATTTTTTTAATACACTTCAGTGACTGCAAGCCATGACTTCAGCCTTGAGAAATAGGTATCCTACTACACTGTGTACATTTGCCAGACCACACTGGACCCTTGCAAGGACAAACATGGTTCTGTTTTTTACACACCATAGCGTACCACAAATTAACTTTTATTGCACCCACATTACAGGCCCATTTATTTATTTCTCAAATGAGTAATAAGATCAGTGTGTACAGAAGACGAATGTAATGAAATCAAGCTTGGGAGAGAGTAGCATTTGCAGATAATGAGTTTCCATCAAATATGTCTCCCAAGGACAAACTGACAGACAACATGGAGGGTACCTCAATTAGGAACAAGCACAATTAACATCACAATTAATGACTCATTGTTCTCATCTGTAACCTCCGGCTGTAACCTGACAACCAACCCATAGACTTTTGTCCTCTATAGTTGACATATGTTTTTCATGCATACTCTCTTACTATTTTGAGCTATTCTGTTAATTTATCATGGTTCCAAGGAGGATATGCGTAATTGTGCTGCTCACATTCCTCACAATAACATTACTGTAAATCAAACAATAATAATTAACAAAAGGTTTTGTGTTTTTCAAGTGATGTCAGTTGGACCTTTGCGTTGCTAAGTATAAATAAAACATAGGCCTCTAGCTGTCATGATGGCTGCTGAAGAGGGATTGTTAAATGGGTTAGCAGCGAAGTAATTTACAAAAATATTGATAGTGGTACTGAAACCCGCGCACAGACACACACAGACACGCACACGCACACACACACACACACACGCTTGTGCTTGTCTGAGAGCGACACGGCCATGTGAGGCACAACCATCAGGCTACAGCCATTGCTTGTCAAGCTCGCATCAGCACCATCCGTCGATCACGCGCTCACAGCGTGGACACCAAAGGACCAGTTTGATACAGGGGACATACGCTAAGACATAATCAATACCGCGCGGCCGTTAAACGTGGAATAATACATTTAGACGCATCGAGGTGCAACGTCACATTATACTACATTCATTCATCTCGAGGAAAGAAGCGAACAGGTGGGTGAGGAGTCTACTATGTCACTAAGTATTACCATGTCAGTAATTATTAACGATTGTAGTGGGAGGCTTTAAACTCCTCGACAGGCTAAATTGAAACACAGGAGCAATTCCAATGTTAGACATAATGGAAGCTTACAGCATGTAATAAAGAAAAATAAGTTTACATTCTTTGATTTTAAACATTTAAAGTGGGTCGAGGTATAGCCCCTATTTAACATCTGTGTGTCTCTTCTAATGCATTAACAGGAACAAACAAGTAATTGTCTGCAGCTGTGCAGGTTAGGCTTAACACAGAGCAATTCAAACAGGTGCACGACGTGGAGATTTGATAACGAGTTCTACAAGGTAAACTGGATTAGAGAGAATGAGTAGGCGGTGACATCGGGCGGGGACTCTCCGTATGATGAAGCTTCAAACTTACCATTACTAATTGCACACGTTGTGTCATCTTCTAAGCAGTTCGTGGTCCATTTGGACTCGTCATGGACGTGTTTAAGAAAGGATTTTCGAAAGCCAAGGATGGGGTTGTGTTTGCGGCAGAGAAGACCAAACAGGGAGTGACAGGAGCAGCTGGAATGACTAAAGATGGGGTCATTTTTGTTGGTACGTGAAAATCAGCCGCGAAAGGTCTAATATCTGCCTTTAATCAACTGATTTAATTCTGCAGTGACTATCAAATGTTTGTTTTTAATGGAATTAAGATACCTGATTTATTGAGTCATAGTTGAGTGATTAAGCCACTCTCTAGGCACGATTTGAAATTTCAATGACCGGATCCTGTCTGAATGCCCTGATGTAGGATACCAGATCCATGTAGTTAACCAAGTGTCATGTTCTCTAGTCAGTGGCCATTGAATGCTCGGGCATTCCCAAAACAATTCACTTAAATTTGCTGTTTTTATCCTTTGTTTGGTTTGTTAAAGAGCGAGATGATGGTTTTATGTTTTAATGTTTTTCCTTTTTTTAATAGGCACTAAAACAGTGGATGGAGTCACAACAGGTAGGCCTACATATGACTTGTGACAAATGCCAATCCTTCAGAGAACTCTGCAGAAGTCATTCATTTGCCACCTTCCAATGTTAGATCTGGAATGTTAACTAATCTTGTAGAGTGACACAGGCTCAATGGCATGCTGGAGGTGCCAGCTGTTTTGTCTTGCCTCATTAGGTATGAAGGTGCCTGTTTTCTTTAAGTGTGCTATTGTGATAACATAAAATCACATTTATGCATAATCTATTTCATAATCACAGAATACATCCATGTAGTACTTCTACACGTGATACAAATATAGTCCCCTAAAATATAATTCTATCACCAAATCAACAAGCAGAATGTCACTGTGTAGACAGGTTGATAGATAGATAGATAGATAGGGGCCCTGTATCTTCAAATTATTTTGTAGAGGTTTGGCTATGGTACTCTCAAACTCGTGTTTACCAAAGCATAAAGTTTGTAGTATTTTAATAAGGGTGAAATGGCTTTAGAAAGCAAATCATTTTTCCAAAGTGAATGTAAAAAAAGCAGATGTGATGTACAGAAGTGTTTCAGAACTATGATGTATAAATCCATTCTAAAACACTTACAACAATGAATTCACTTTAGATTTCTGCTGTAGTCTGCTTGGGCTCTGTGATAATGTATCTGTGTCTGCCTCCCAGTGGCTGGGAAGACTGTTTCTGGGGTGTCACATGTGGGTGGTGCCATGGTGGATGGAGTCACAGCTGTTGCCCAAAAAACAGTGGAAGGTGCTGGGAACATCGTTGCTGCAACAGGACTGGTCAAGAAGGACACACCAAAACCAGTGAGTAAGATATTCTGATTCAGGACTGGTCAAGATGGACACACCAAAACCAGTGAGGAAGATATTCTGTTTCATTGCTTTCACAGTCCTGGGAATGCCCCTATTTCTTTTCTCAGTGACAAAAGCTCTGATATAGATTACATCATCCAGAGGTGGTGTTGGTTTAGTTCTGTTGTGTTAGGGCATGGCTAGGCTCTCGGGTAACAGGAGACATTTTTGTTTCAGGTTACGAGCTATTGTCAAACCAAGCCATTATGTTCACCATAGTTATATTTCAGAGTTTGGAAAGTTGAATAGACTTCGTCATTGGGTCTGTGTTCAGGTGGTTCAGTAAAATGGCCACAGATGTTGTCAGCAGTGAGTAAGTTGGCTTGCAGAGGAGGGGAAGGGTTTTAGGAGGAAATATTTCCTTCTGTTTTATTTGGGGAAGAGAAGTAATTTCACAACAAACAGCAGGTGGAAATGCTGCACAAATCAATCAATCCTTCCTTCCATCTGTCTGTCAACACATGCCATCTAATGGAGAGAGTGAGAGATGATGTGTCATGCGGAAGATAGGAGGAAGCAGGAAGGAGGGTTGAATAGATTTGAAACATGAGATATGGCCTCTCTGCTGTAGTGTAGTGGCTTCTCTTGTAACAAAAAAAAAAAGTAAGAACGGCTTCGAAGGTGATTCATTCCATCTTAAAATATAGCAGATTACCAGTACAAAAAAATGAGCTCTGACAGAGAATCTGTGTGAAGGTATGTAGTTTGTCAAGTTGTTTTACATAGACGATCAGTGTTTATGTAAAGTCCGATGAACGGTGCCCCAGTCTAGACAGCCGTCCTCCTTGTGTAAAAGAGGCAGGAGGATGGAACAGTGAGGGCCTGGTGCTGTGGTGAGACAGGCTCTCAGGCTCCCCTCCGTGAACAGATGGTGAAGCAGTAGGCGGTGTTAAATGGAGAAGCAGGAGAAGCTGCACATTAACCATGTGCTGTTTGTGATTTAACCTACACACACACACACATGCCCAAGCAAGCAAGCCCTCACAAAACAGTTTTCCATAAATAGCAGGGAAGTGTGTCACTCACATTTATGTATATATAAATATACCGTAGGACAGGGCTTTACTGAAGATATCGAGCAGCTCACAAGGAAAAAAGGGTCACTTACATCTCTGAAAATGGAACATACAGATTTCTCATCTGCACCCATTTCACTGAAGATGGTGAGACCCACACCTGCCTGTGCCTCATTAGAAAAGGTCATCTCAATGCCAAATGCTAATCAAGGCCTCATTTTCGCAGTGTGTGTCTTGTCTTGGCTGCCCCCAGTTTGGATTATAAGCTCTTCATCTCTTGGTAATCAGCTCAAGAAATCCACAAACCTCTTAACAACATGATGCTATTTTTCAACAAAACAAATGCACTTCTTTCCATGTATACAAACATGCAGTTATGTGTTCAAAAGAAATCAAGGGATCCCCCCTTGTCCACCTTGGATCACTATAGTGCACCTTTCATTATCTGAATGCTATGGTGGACATCAAGTGAAGGCTGTACTTGTGTCCACACAGGATGAAGAGGCCAAGCAGGTGCCAGTAGAGAATGCAGGGGAGTCTCAGGTTGAGGCTGACAACAGCTGTGACAATGCCACTGAGGTATCCATTTATTTATTTTTTAGTCTTTAATGAAATGTGTTATACTTTAATTTTCTTGTTTCTTTTGATATGTTATGAATATTATATCATACCCTGAAATCAAATCCTTAAACTACAGATTTTCCTGACACATTTTTTTTGTATCTCTCAGGACATTCAGTGATCTGCCTTGTGCTTCTTCGTTGGAGTCAAGAGTTCAGTGACCAGAACATTCCATGTTACTCTGCCAAGTTCCCTTTTGCCTTGTCGTGGTTCTCTATGGAGTTGATTCAGTGTGTGTCTATGTGTGCAAGTGAAAATAATCCTTGTACGTGTGGGAGTGCATTTGTGGGTGTTCGTCCATGTTCTGTGTTAGCTCTGAGGATGGCACATGTGTACATGTAGAGGTGTGTGTGTGTGTGTGTGTGTGTGTGTGTGTTTGTGTGTTTGTGTCCCTGAACCAGGCGCTATCTTATGTGACTGGTCAGAGGAGAGTATTTGTTCTGTGGAAATTGTTGCTCTGGGATTAAAACAAAATATACAAATGTCAGTCTGCTAATGCTAATCCACCGCTGATGCTCCTTGCAACTTGAGTGCAACTTACAGGCTGATTTTCACTGCAGTGGGCTGCATTGAAGTGAATTGAAAATACAAGGTACATATAAAATAGATGGCAACCTACACCTAAGTGTCTATTATTATGGATGACATGAAATTACTTTTCAATATATTCTATTTTTGTGTGCTACATAGTGCTGAGGTACTTTTATGTATTTTCTATGTTTCCAATGTGGGTGTATAGTACATGGAATCTGATACAACTGGCATGGAGTAAATAACGTCATTTGCCTGTCATATTATTTAAAATGTTGGATGTTTAAATAAATATATAATTACAAATATCAAGACTTGCCCTGTACTCAGTACAGACTGGAATAAAGTAATGAATGAATGAATAACGTGACGGTGGTCAAATGTCATTGTTTCATTATCAATTTAATTGTGATATAACTATAGCTGTGTCACATTGTTTCTTAATTACAACCCATATTTTGGATATACTGTGGACCATATTATTGGAGACCTTTATCATATCTTTGGCATTTGAGGTATTTCATCTCCCGTTCTTAGGAAACGCCCACATGAGCTAGGTGTCATCCTGTCAAAAGGGAGTTTTCCGGGCCATGCCGCTTTGCATTGAGTTGTTTAAGTCTAGTAAAGCACCTGAAAAGAATGTTCTTTGGTCATTGAAAGGATGTGTAAGCGAATAAGACCATTAACACAGTAAACACATATTCAGCATGTGTAGGCAGCCTGTCTGTAGGAACACAGAGACCCAGGGGGAACCAAGTGTCTTAGTGTCCAGAATGGAAATAGAGCTAGTAATAAGTCCCTGTGGAAATGTTTTATTAAGAACGATACTGAAATGTTTCTCATCTCATTTGTTAACTTTGCAGCGAAGACACATTATGAGGAACACGACATGAGGTCCATCAGTACCTGATGGTGTCAGTATCAGCAGTTAATACAGTATAGAATCTGTCAATGCGATATCAACTTGAAGATTTCCCAGTACCGTTACTCTTTCTACATAAAATACTGTTGAACTCATGAAATATTGCTATTTTTGAATGATCTGATAATGATACACATAACCATTCACACATACAATATGTTGAAAACATGAACTAACCATACTGCAAATAAACACTTTGCATACACAGAAGGGCCAAGTGTGGGTTTAAAGTTTTTGAGCAAAGTGCAGTGGATTGATTAAATCATGATCATATGGCAGCTCACACTGAACTTTACTGCTATCTTGCGAAGTCTGTATTAAATTGTGAAGATATGGCTACAATTTTTCATATAAAAACTAAGCAATCACCAATGTTTGAATGCACTGCTCAGCCTAACCAAAACCTAAGCAGTACAGTCAAGGCAGTAAAGCCAAAAGTTTATATATTCCGTCTTTTAAAATGGCTGATAGGCAGACCCTGGTAATAACCACTGTGCTTCTCCGTGCCTGATCTCAGGAGATGTGGTGCAGTTGCATTGTGGATGGTGGTCGCCATGACACCGGTGACAGCATAGGCCCCCATGGCAATTAGCATGCGCTCTAGAGATTGTATCAGCCCTGCCCCAAGAAGCACCCAGAGGACCAAAGCTAACACACAGTATAGGACTAAGAAGATTGAAGTGAAGGGCTGTTTCATTGTTTATACACAAAAACAGATATTTTCTTTTGCAAAAATATTGGAGATGTGGAATGAATGATCATTCATGAATAAATTCTAATACATCAATTTATATAACTGCCATGGATTGCTTCCTTTTTGTTTTTAATCTGGTAAATCCATAAACATAGAGAGATCATAAATGAGACCAACAAACACTTTTGCTAGAGTAGGGACACTTATGCTATTGGTGTTTCAAGACAATGCCTGCAAAATTGAAATAGTCAGCCTAAGAAACGACTAGAATGACTCAACACATAATGACATCGAAATGTTTCTTGTCAAAATTATCATTTACATTTAAATAAATTACAAGATGAAATACATTTTATTTCTGTATTATGACTGTTACGGAAGTAGACATTAATGAAAGTTGTTTGAAGATTAAGAAAGCACAATATACAATATAAAACAAAATAAAACATACACACAGCTGATTGAGTGTAAAAAACCCATTAGTCTCCCCAAGTTAAAATTGTCAGTGTTATCATGCAAACACAGATATTTTTAGAAATACTGTCTGACATCTTGATTATTTCGATGGAAGGGGGAATGCTCTGCTCGTGTTGGAAGGTCAGAGATGTGTATTGAGATCAGGGTTCGTGGTCGAGGCACGTCACTGTTTCCCAGTGCTGTAGGAAGATGCCCTGGCATCCCAGTGGCTGCTCTGAGTGAGACGAGAGTGTAAAATGGTGGGCACACGCACTGACATTGCTATGTGGCATCAGGTCGTGAAGGCTGCGCAGGCTTCGCGTGCCGTGCCACTAACAATGCAGTGCAAGCTAATGAGATGTGCAGCCCAGGCCCTCCAATGGGGTGTCATGATCCACATTTAAAACATGTCAAAACCCTGCGAGAGTTTCAAAGAGGGGTGTGAGATTCTTAGTGGCCTTATATAAGCCAAAGATCCAGCACCAGGACTGTCAGTAGCAAGGTCAGCCAGCTCCTGGGGAACACGCAAAGAAGAGGCTCTTCTCTCTGTGGTGGAACTACTATCTAGCAAGCAACACAAAAGGCAGAAACATGAGAGGCTCCTCATACTCCCAGAAGTCCCTATCGGTGAGCAACTCCAGCAGGGTGCGGGTGCAAAGTCCATCTCCTTCCCGCTGTAAGGGATCCTCCTACAGCCGCGGTCGTAATGGGTACCAGGGTGGTGTGTCTGCTGTTGAGGTTGGCACAGAGATCCACCAGCAGCATGCAAACGAGAAGGAGGCAATGCAGGAGCTGAATGTTCGCTTTGCCGGTTACATTGAGAAGGTGCAGGCCCTGGAACTGAGGAATGCCCAGCTGCAGGCAGAGCTGGCCGCACTGCAGGGCCGCTTCAAGGGAGGCCCTAGTGGTCTCGGAGAAGAGTATGAGATCAAGTTCAAGGAGATGAGGGATCTGATTGAGGCCCTGACTGCAGAAAAGGGCGCAGCTGACATTGAGAGGGGTTACATCGAGGAGGAGGTGGAAGTGTGGAGGCTCAAACTGGAGGAGGAGATGGCCCTCAAAGGTAAGCTGAGAGGGAGTGTTGTAGCAAATGGGTCATACGCATCAATACTGTTACCTGAAATCATTCAGTATATACTTTGGTCTTTGGTTGCTAAAACTAGAAACAATGAAGCAATAGTTGAAGTAATATTGCAAGGTGGCAAGCCAAGAGCAACTAAGATGCTAGGTCTTATAGCTCTTCTAATGTCTAAAGTTGCCAGCTCTACAACAATGATGTGCAATGCTGACTATCTCTTACCCAATCTATAATTCCAGCGGAGGCTGAGATGATCCTGCGAGAGTTCCGTCAGGATGTGGATAATGCCACACTGCAGAAAGCCGACCTGGAGAGGCAAGTGGAACAGCTGGTTGCCGAGATTGAGTTTTTGAAGAAGCTGCATGATGAAGAGGTTGCTGACCTCCTGAAGCAGATTGAGGATTCCAAGGTCACTGTGGAGCTGGACTCAGACCGGCCTGACCTGGCTGCCTACCTGCGAAACATGCGTGCTGAGATTGAGTCCGTGGCTGCTCGCAATGTCCAGGAGGCAGAGAAGTGGTACAAGGGCAAATTCGACACACTGAAACAAACAGCTGGCAAAACTGAGGAAAAGATGAAGACCATGAAGGACGAGATCACCACCTTCCACAGTCAGGTGACTGAACTGCAGAATCAGATTGATGGCGTGAGAGCTCGCAATTCTGCTCTGGAACAGCAGCTGGAAGACATGGAGGCAAATCACCAAGACAAGGTGGGAGGGCTGGAGGACATCATCGCTCAACTGGAGAACCAGCTCTGTGAGACCAAGATGGAGATGAGCAAATACATGCAGGACTATCAAGAGCTGCTGCACATCAAGCTGAAGCTCGATGCTGAGATCGCCACCTACAGGAAACTGCTGGAAGGCGAGGAGAAGAGACTGGGAATCGCTACAGAAGGTAAGGCACCCACACTTAACTACATCCAACATTACTGTTTGGCATAGAAGCTTTTTTGAGTTCCATGGTTAGCATCTGTAGCTTAGCATCTTGCCTTTCCATTACTCTTTTGGTCACCTATATTCAAAGTGAATTGTGCAGAGGACAGTCTTTCCCATTACCACTTCTGTTGTGCTCCAGACATGATTAGAATCAGCATGGCATGAAATATTAATGTTACCGTGCTTATTGCCTCCACAGGCGAGAGCCACCCAGCCATCCAGGAATGAGCCTAAGGAACTCCACCCCTCCCAGGACACTCCATGCCTGTCTGTCATTCCCAGAGACCCAACACTGCAGCGCACCCATGTCCTGTTATGCTCTGGCTAACTCGACTGTCTGGGGAACCCACATTCCTTACGCCATTTTGAGTAACAGCTAAGATGAGTTTGATGTGAAGGTGTTTCCAGGTGCTACTTAAAATAAAGCTTGACTTGAGTGCACTCCTACAGTTTCTACAGTGTTTTCGTGCTTGGGTGTCTGTGTATGATTTGGGTGTCGCAGGACAAACTTCATCTGCAGCCACTTCCACATATTTCAAATGAACTTCTGAACACAGTCAACATGTCCTTCTGCAATCATGTCTAAACTGGAATTGCGTACAATTATCGGTATTGCACAGTACAACTTGCTGGAACTGTACAGCAAACACAAACTCAAAGGAAAGATAAGACCATGCCTATTATTGTTAAAATATCTGAAAAGCTCTCCACTGGAGATGCTAATCCTAACCAAATCAACAAGACTGTGGGCTGCTCTTGTTAAATGGCACACTTCAGATCGGTCATTATTGTATTGGATTTGACCGCTACCAGGGTCAGCCTCAAAAAGCATGAATTATATTTACATACCCATAATAAATGAAAATCTAAAGAGAGCGATATCTTCATCTCCTTAGTTTCTGCTAGAAATCAATGGGATTAAAAGTGAGATTTAGGCTTAAATCTCCTGCTTTTCAGATTTCTATATGGACCAAACATCTCCTGTGGTGTTGAAGGAGAGATCTCAACAGGGTCACAAATCATGCTCAGTTTTTACTAAATGTTTAAACATCTCAATATTACCTCTTCTGTCTCTCTCAAGAAAACCCTGGTGTTTGGGGATGAGGCACATATTTTCACAATAAAGTGCATTTACCTGCCTCATTCATAATCTCATTTCTGTGTGAAACTGTTTTAGGAGAAATATCTGTGATTAAATTGGTACATATCTGAAACAACAATGTGATCACAACTAGGTCTCCTGCGCCTTGAAAGATCCATCGAGAACTGAAATGTGGGTTTATTCATTTATCAGACACTTTAATTCAAAGCAACTTACAGTAGGATACAGATGTACCTTTTCACTAGCATGTGTGCTCCCTGGGCATCATACCCTTGGCCTACAGAACCACTGTCTAGGCATATAGCCTAAAGTTTATGAACATACATACTCATTGCTGCTGTTATGGCAGCCAGTATTCTGTCAAAAGCCTAAGACTGAGGCCAAGGCCTTTAACTCCTCCTCTCAGGTATGACGTAAGCGATCCATTTAACATGCTTTTAGTCTGCAGTTGCACTGAGTTGCTTTCAGACTGTGAACTCTTGGTACATAGCGCTGAAGCCCTGATAGACCAGGTTACACCAGTCTACTCATTTACTAGAAGCAATACCTTCAACACACATGAATTTTTCATTTGATATATTTTAGAAAATTGCATTCTTCACAAAACATACATAAACATAGCACACAAAGTAAGGAAATTTGTGTTTTGTAGATTATTTCTTTGTTTTAACAATGCTTCTTGGCAATAAATATTATACCGTTGGAAAGCCTGTTTATTTCCCTTTAAAATGGTGCCACATTTGTAAGGAACATGCATTTGTGGGATGAGCAGCACAGCTGTTTATGTGGGTAGCACCCAAGTAAAATTTGCCAAAATTCTCTGCCAATGCTAAACGGTTTATTCTCATGTTGGTATTCACTCTTGTTTTGAGTTGTTTGGTGGATTGGATGATTGAACTCTCGATCAGTAACAAGGAACAAACAAGACATATTGGAAATGTAACACTTTATTAATTTAATACACCCTCAGGAGGCTCAGGATTGGGTGGAAGATCTATACACAGCCACAACAGCCTGGCACCTCCTCCTCATGCTGGTCACCAACCTGGTCACACGTTGCTGTGGGATGGCATTCCATTCCTCAACCAGGAGTCGTTGCAGGTCAGCCATCGTGGTTGTGTTGGTCACTAACACGTACAGCACGCCCAAGCTGATCCCACAAGTGTTTAATTGGGTTGAGGTCTGGACTCCATTCCATTCTCTCTCTGACGGTGTATTAAATGAATAAAGTGTAAAATTGCCAATAAGTCTTGTTTGTTCCTTGTTACTGATCGAGAGTTCAATCATCCAATCCACCAAACAACTCAAATCAAGAGTGAATTTTGGCACATTTTGCTTGGGTGCTACCCACATACTCAGCTGTGTTGCTCATCCCACAAATGCATGTTCCTTACAAATGTGGCACCATTTAAAAGGGAAATAAACATGCTTTCCAACGGTATAAAATGTATTGCCAAGAAACAATGTTACAACAAAGAAATAATCTACCAAACACAAATTTCCTTACTTTTTGTGCTATGTTTATATAAAATAATGAAAATGTTTCAACATACCCAGCCAAACTAGATGGCTTTAGCCCAGTGTCCAGTTATCATCTCAACCATAAAAAACTCTTCATGTCCAAGTCCACCCACATAGCTGTATAGCTGTATGTGTCTGAAGCTGTTTTGTGAGCCAGCATCCAGCATCCATCGAACCCTTGGCCTACAGAACCACTGTATAGACATATAGCCTAAAGTTTATGAACATACATACTCATTGCTGCTGTTATGGCATCCAGTATTCTGTCATAGGCCGAACACTGAGGCCAAGGCCTCAACTCCTTAACTCCTCCTCTCAGGTATGATGTAAGCGATCCATAAAAGTACTGTTGAATCATCTGCAGACGTGTTCAGGCTAGACCTATAGTGTGTTTGTCAATTTCAACATTGGTCAAATATAATGATGTAAGAAGTCTCAGACTTAATAACAACAAACATGTGAAATCCCCTGAGTGTGCAAGTCTGAAGATCTGAATTGGCCGTTCGAGTGTGAAGAAGGATAATCTGCATATGACTGATGGAGGGGACCTATGAATCTAGTGACCAGATGTAGATTGACTACTGTGACATAATCATAATAATAATAATAATAATAATAATAATACTTTCAACTTATATAGCGCTTTTCTAGGTGCCTAAAGACATGGCTTCTTTCATGTGGCCATCACTCACACACACAGCTGTTTGTATTCACAGTCTTCAGAGCGGCAGAGCAAAAGAAGGGTTGGGCTGAAACAGCCACATTTATAGTAGTTCTTCAGAGGGAGATGGTCCAGTGCAACCCTGATTGGCTAAAAGATGTGGAAGAGGTGTCCTAATATAAAACTGCACACCTCTTCACAAGGTTTAAAGGTATCCAGCAAGGACAGTCTGCAAAGATAAAAGGAAAAATATAACAGAATATGTATTCAAAGAAATAAATCAGACTGATTAAACTAAATAATGAATTGGTTAAGTGATTAAAAATGCTGAAAAGCTTACCCTTTATAAAATTCAACAAGGAAATCATACATTTTCATGAAACACTGGTGTACGAAACACACCCTGTAAATGACTGTACCTGAGGTGAATGGAGTATTGTGTTAATGTCATGTTTAGCCCGTCTCTAGCTATACTGCAATAAGGCATGGTGGTAAAAATAGATTGATACAAAAGCCCTGTGGCAACAAGGTGTAGAAGAATCAACACAAAGGAAGTATATATAAATTCCAATGATATTGTTCAAAAGCATCTTCTGAATTTTGATACCCTTCTGTGAAATACAGATTTCTGCGAGCTACAGTTTAAAACATGTCAAAACCCTGCGAGAGTTTCAAAGAGGGGTGTGAGATTTCTAGTGGCTCTATATAAGCCAAGGATCAGACACCAGGACTGTCAGTAGCTCCTGGGGAACACGCAAAGAAGAGGTCCTTCTCTCTGTGGTGGAACTACTATCTAGCAAGGAACACAAAAGGCAGAAACATGAGAGGCTCCTCACACTCCCAGAAGTCCCTGTCGGTGATCAACTCCAGCAGTGTGCGGGTCCAAAGTCCATCTCCTTCCCGCTGTAAGGGATCCTCCTACAGCCGCGGTCGTAATGGGTACCAGGGTGGTGTGTCTGCTGTTGAGGTTGGCACAGAGATCCACCAGCAGCATGCAAACGAGAAGGAGGAAATGCATGAGGTGAATGTTCGCTTTGCCGGTTACATTGGGAAGGTGCAGGCCCTGGAACTGAGGAATGCCCAGCTGCAGGCAGAGCTGGCCGCACTGCAGGGCCGCTTCAAGGGAGGCCCTAGTGGGCTCGGAGAAGAGTATGAGATCAAATTCAAGGAGGTGAGGGATCTGATTGAGGCCCTGACTGCACAAAAGGGCGCAGCTGACATTGAGAGGGGTTACATCGAGGAGGAGATAGACGTGTGGAGGCTCAAACTGGAGGAGGAGATGGCCCTCAAAGGTAAGCTGAGAGGGATGAGCTAGAACTAGAACCTTGCTGGTTTATTAATCAGTGTTATAGCAAATGGGTCATACCCATCAATACTGTTACCTAGCATCATTCAGTATATACTTTGGTCTTTGGTTGTTACAACTAGGAATACTGAAGCAATAGTTAAAGTGATATTGCAAGGTGGTAAGCCAAGAGCAACTAAGATGTGAGGTCTTATAGCTCTTCTAGTGTCTAGAGTTGCCAGCTCTACAACAATGCAGTGCAATGCTGACTATCTCTTACCCAATCTGTAATTCCAGAGGCTGCTGAGATGATCCTGCAAGAGTTCCGTCAGGATGTGGATAATGCCACGCTGCAGAAAGCCGACCTGGAGAGGCAAGTGGAACAGCTGCTGGCTGAAATTGAGTTTTTGAAGAAGCTGCATGATGAAGAGGTTGCTGACCTCATGAAGCAGATTGAGGATTCCAAGGTCACTGTGGAGCTGGACTCAGACCGGCCTGACCTGGCGGCCTACCTGCGCAACATGCGTGCTGAGATTGAGTCCGTGGCTGCTCGCAATGTCCAGGAGGCAGAGAAGTGGTACAAGGGCAAATTCGACACACTGAAACAAACAGCTGGCAAAACTGAGGAAAAGATGAAGACCATGAAGGACGAGATCACCACCTTCCACAGTCAGGTGACTGAACTGCAGAATCAGATTGATGGCGTGAGAGCTCGCAATTCTGCTCTGGAACAGCAGCTGGAAGACATGGAGGCAAATCACCAAGACAAGGTGGCAGGGCTGGAGGACATCATTGATCAACTGGAGAACCAGCTCTGTGAGACCAAGATGGAGATGAGCAAATACATGCAGGACTATCAAGAGCTGCTGCACATCAAGCTGAAGCTCGATGCTGAGATCGCCACCTACAGGAAACTGCTGGAAGGCGAGGAGAAGAGACTGGGAATCGCTACAGAAGGTAAAAGCACCCATACTTAACTACATCCAACATTACTGTTTGGCATAGAAGCATTTTTGACTTCCATGCTTAGGGTCTGTATTTTAGGATCTTACCATTTTCCCACTCCCATATAATGGACAAATATTTTTGACGACCTGAACTGAGTTACAGCTTCAAACCAGAACTCCTCTGGAAAAGCTATTTTGAATGCCCACAGAACCAATTTACTCTTTTGGTCACCTATATTCAAAGTCAATTGTGTAGAGGACAGTCTTTCCCATTGCCACTTCTGTTGTGCTCCAGACATGATTAGAATCAGAATGGCATGAAATATTAATGTTACTGTGCTTATTGCCTCCACAGGCGAGAGCCACCCAGCCATCCAGGAATCTGCCTAAGGAACTCCACCCCTCCCAGGACACTCCATGCCTGTCTGTCATTCCCAGAGACCCAACACTGCAGCGCACCCATGTCCTGTTATGCTCTGGCTAACTCGACTGTCTGGGGAACCCACATTCCTTACGCCATTTTGAGTAACAGCTAAGATGAGTTTGATGTGAAGGTGTTCCCAGGTGCTACTTAAAATAAAGCTTGACTTGAGTGCAATCCTACAGTTTCTACAGTGTTTTCGTGCTTGGGTGTCTCTGTGTAATTTGGGTGTCGCAGGACAAACTTCATCTGCAGCCACTTCCACATATTTCAAATGAACTTCTAAACACAGTCAACATGTCCTTCTGCAATCATGTCTAAACTGGAATTTCATACAATTACTGGTATTGCACAGTACAACTTGCTGGAACTGTACAGCAAACATAAACTCAAGGGAAAGATAAGTCCATGCCTATTATTGTTAAAATATCTGAAAAGCTCTCCACTCAGTTGCTAGCGTACCAACTGATCCCACCTCACTGGTCTTACGAACGTGTGTCTCTCTGTGATAACATGTGGACAAAATGTGTGTGGGAGCAATTACAGAAAATACTGCAATTTGAAATGTCTGAACCCTTCAAAATTTCTCCTAAAAGCAGAGCTTGAATAATCCCTGTAACACGCAAAACTAACAGCATTAAAAAGGCAGACAGGTTGAAGGACTTGAGTGTTGAGCATGTTTCATAGAAAAACAAACAAACAAACAAATGAATGAATGAAACAAAACAAACCCGGCAGTCTATCCAGATTTACATACAGTATATTACAAAAGCTGCTGTGTGTTCTGGTACCGCCCTGTGGATGTAGAACAGAGGACCAATTGGAGCCGTACTCACACACCTTTTCTTGACGTCAGACATCTCCTGTGCCAGGAAGCGTGTGTCCTTCCTGATCTCATCTGGAGACCTGGGGCCTGTTCGTCGTAGGGTTGAAGCTAAGTTAATCAATTGGCCTTTTAGCCCGTTAAGATTAGCGAGCTGATTGAGAACAGCAAATATCGGTTCGTTAACGGCTGATCCGCATCCAAATCATGTGGTTAATTTCAACCAGGCTAAACTTATCAGCGTGCACGTCCTACTTCAAAAGGCAGGAAAGGTCGATCACCAAAACAATGATTTTCTAACGGTATAATGGTTCTAAACTCAAAGAAAAGGGCTCTTTTTTTCTCTGCTGGCGAGCAGGAGATGAACATGAACGCTTATGAAGAATACAAGACCATAATCATGGCAAAATTCAACACCGCCACTGCTGTGAGAGCAAGGTGTATTGGGATGTTTATAGGGTGATATCTATGTATGAATACCTGATGGCAAGTGTGAACTGGTACAGAGGATTCTTCAACCGGTTTGAAACTGCATGGTTGCTAGTTTGAATCCCCACACCTCCTTCCTCTGTGTAGTTTTACATTTCCTTGTAAGTCACTTTGAATGAAAGCATCTGTTAAATGACTAAATGTAAATGTATTAATAACAAATGCAATAAATTGAAGCAGTGAAAATAAATTGTGTGTATTTCTCTCTATTCTTATCATGAGTCCACCTTAATCATATTCTACAATAATGATATGATATGGTGTACTAATAACACTCATATAATTAGGAGTGCTTTGTTCTCCGCATCACCGACACTACAAAAATGTACCACTCGCAAAAAAGCGCAAGACAGTCAATGTTCGACTGTGGTGTAAATTAATTATTCCTTGTCGGCTGAATCGGTAGCGCTCATACAATAACTCATCATGATGGAATACGCTAATCTAACTATCTAATATCAGTCCTTGGTCAATGGGATTCCTCCTTTTTCCGGGGGTGTGGCAAGCTTATCCAGCTACACTTAAGTTAGTCTGCGCTGAGGCAGGTTAGTGCTAATTGATATGTTACTATGGTGATTTATCGAAAGTTGCTTCCACGAACCAAAAAGAGGGGCGTTTTTTTTATCTTAGCCTGAAAATTAGCTTGCTAAACCGCTTAGCGAGCTACGACGAATACCCCCCTGGCTCCACTCCTCCATTCCAGATACGGCTATAGAGCTAGCAGGACGCACAGCTCATCGCCAGGACAGGAACAGTAACTCCGGTAAGAGCAGAGGAGGGGGGCTATGCATTTATGTCAACAACAACTGGTGTACCAACGCCACCATCATCGATAGCCACTGCTCTCCAGACATCGAGTATTTAACTGTTAAATGCAGACCCACGTACCTCCCATGGGAGTTTACTGTTGTCATGGTGACTGCTGTGTATATACCACCGGATGCTAATGCCAGTGGTGGAGGAAGTACTGAAGTTTAGTACTTAAGTAAAAGTACAAGTACCCAGGAAGATAAAAGTAAAAGTAAAAGTACTACATCAACAATCCTACTTAAGTAAAAGTAAAAAGTACTTACTTTTAAATTTACTTTAAGTATTAAAAGTAAAAGTACTCACGCAATGGGTTGTCTCTCAATCTCTAGGCTGTGCCATTTTGATAAAGAAATAGCTACTGGTAATAAATGCCTCTACAGATGTCACTACTAGTAATAATTATAAGCAACATTTGTTAATGGGAAAGGTTGGTGTACTTATTGTGCCTACCATCTGTAATACTGTTCACACTATATCTTACAATTCTGCTGATGACAAGTTATCTACCAGGGATTATTTGCAAAGTTAATACCATTAAGCCAAACCAATAAAGACACCATGTGATATCTTTAAATCTTTTATTTAATTGTAAACGTGTAAAAAAGGGAAACATGGAACATGAAAAACAAATGTGATTGTAAAACTGGACAGAACCAGGCACGCTAGCTTGACATAGCTAACCTACCAGCTTTATCTTACCACTACGTTAAATATATAATGAAGGTCCAATCATGTTTTTTTTAGGCTATTGCTGTATGTCAACATGCATTTCGCTAGATAACATTATAATATCATGTCAGTAAACGAATTAAATACATATATCAATATTCAAAAGTCAGGGACATTAACTTAGCATAGCAATCACTCTGCTTACCTCGATATGCTACTTTAAATTTGAGGGCGAATTATTGAAGGCTAGCAACTCCTTTTTTTGAGGGAGACAGGAAAGGCATTGAAACCTCCAGGAGTCATTCTTGGGGCCTTTGAACTCGAACATATCTTTTAAATAGGGCCAAGGGTGGCTCATATCAGAGGGCTCAGTTCAGGCCGACTCTGGATCCATGTTGAATAGGCAGTAGTCAGGCTGAATGTTCATCTATAACAGGCAAAGCTACCGCTAGTGCTGCTGCCAAACGCGCACTCTGATATCATTGGAGTTGATAGAGCCACCTGATTGGTTTAAACTTCCAAAACAGCAACGCAATCCATAGTTTTGTGTAGGCAACATTTTGGCGAAACTATGTTCATAAAATGTAACGAGTAACAGCACATATTGTAGAAATGTAGCGGAGTAAAAGTATAGATAATAGCTAAAATTGTGATGGAGTAAAAGTAAAAAGTATGCACTATTATTTTTACTTTAGTAAAGTACAGATACGTAAAAATGTACTTAAGTAAAGTAACGAAGTAAAAATACTTCGTTACATTCCACCACTGGCTAATTCCAACTCAGCCCTTAGTCACTTGTACAATGCCATCAGCCTTAAACAAAACACCTATCCAGAGGCAGTACACGTGATAGCAGGCGACTTCAACCATGCTGATTTGAAGGTAGTGCTCCCTAAGTTCTACCAACACATAAAATGTGCTACCAGGGGAGAAAATACTCTGGATGAAGCCTACTCAAATATCAAGCATGGTTACAGGGCTACACAGCTACCCCACCTTGGCTTGTCTGATCACATGTCCCTACTACTCTTACCGGCATACACCCCCTTAAGAAAAAAGCCCCCACAACAAAGACTATTAAGACTTGGCCTGATGATGCCTCTCAGCAGCTGCAGGACTGATTTGAAACCACCAACTGGGATATTTTCAAGCACCAGGACCTTGAAGTGTACACCTCAACTGTTTTGTGCTACATCAAACACTGTGTCGACACTGTCACAGTGGACAGGCGCATCCAGGTGTATCCTAACCAGAAGCCCTGGATGACAAAAGAAGTCAAAGTGCTGTTGAAGGAGAGGAGCGGCGCCTTCAGGTCTGGGGATGAGGCACAGAACAGGACTGCCAGAGCCAACCTGAGGAGGGGCATCAGGGAGGCCAAGACAGCATACAAGAGGAGGATTGAGGACCACTTCAGCAGCAACAACATACGGCAGGTGTGGCAAGGGGTCCAACACATCACCAACTACAGGTCCAGCAACCTAACTGCAGCCGACGGTGATGACTCGCTGGCTGAGGGGCTAAACTGCTTCTTCACACGCTTTGAGGTTGATACACCGGATGTGACCACGCCACTTCCACTAGACCCCTGTAGCCACACCCTCACAGTGCAGGCACGGGAGGTAAGGCGTGTTCTGCGGGCAGTGAACCCAAGAAAAGCTGCTGGACCAGACGGTGTGACTGGGAGGGTGCTGAGGGACTGTGCAGACCAACTGGCTGGTGTGTTCACTAACATATTCAATCAGTCCCTATCCCAGTGCTTGATTCCACCCTGCCTGAAGTCCTCCACAATCATTCCTCTACCAAAAAAGACCACTGCCAGCACCCCTAACGACTACCGACCAGTGGCACTGACACCTATCATCATGAAGTGTTTTGAGAAACTGGTCCGGAGTCACATCACAACAAGCCTGCTACCCACTTATGACTCCCACCAGTTTGCATACAGAGCAAACAGGGCTACAGAAGATGCTATTACCACGGCTCTCCACACCACACTTACACACGTGGAACAGAGAGGGAATTACGCCAGGCTGCTCTTCATATACTTCAGCTCTGCTTTCAACACAATCATATCAAGCAGACTGGTCACCAAACTGATGGACTTAGGGCTCTCACAGCAAATCTGCTACTGGATCAGAAATTTCCTGACAGAACGCTCCCAGAGGGTTAGAGTAGGATCCCATCTCTCCTCAGCTCTCAGCATCAGCATCGGCTCCCCACAGGGCTGCGTGTTGAGCCCCCTACTCTACACCATCTATACCCATGACTGTACCCCCACCCACCCGAGCAATGCCATCATTAAGTTTGCAGATGATACAACTGTGGTGGGGCTCATCTCAGGAGGAGATGAGACTGATTGTGCACCTTGAACAATCTTGTCCTCAACACCTCCAAGACAAAAGAGCTGATAGTCGACTATAGGAGGAAAAAATCGGAAATGCAGCATATTGCCATCAATGGGGAGAGAGTGGAGAGGGTATCAGACTTCCGCTTCCTGGGCACTCACATCGAGGAGGACCTTTCCTGGACCAGAAACACCACTGCACTGCTGAAAAAGGCACAACAGAGGCTGTATTTCCTGAGGTTACTCAGGAAGAACAAATTAAAAAAGAAACTGTTAGTGTCCTTTTACCGCTGCTCTGTGGAGTCAGTGTTAAGCTATGGCATCTCGCTGTGGTTTGCTAGCTGCACGGCAGCAGAAAGAAAGGTACTCCAGAGGGTCATTAACACAGCGCAAAAAGTAATTGGCTTCCACCTCTTGAGGACATTTATAAAACACGCTGCCTCAGAAAAGCCCACAGCATCCTCAGAGACTCAACACACCCTGGTTACCAGGTATTTGAACTGTTGCCCTCAGGGAGACGCTTTAGGACCATCATAGCAAAAACAGACAGAGAAACAGCTTCTATCCCAGAGCCATCATAGCATAGCCTGACGATGTCATACTCATAATTCTAGTCAGAATATGAGTCTGATACCGCTCCGTTGGGCTGTAATTATGGGGCGTGTTTCAACCGAACCAGGAAAAAAAATGCCTCTTCGCTCAATTGGATATATCTAGAACCAATCAGAGCAACGTAGTATGACCATAACGTAGACCATGGGGCCAGCTGATACATTAAACTTTTACCGGATCCCGTAGGAAGGACGGCAAAAACATATTTTCGATCGACAAATGCCTTGATCACGTTTATCTGTTCCTCTTTCAAAATGAATGTGCTGTCAATGTCTTCTAAAACAGACTTGAATTTCCACATTTCAGCTCTCCAACGGCAGCCATGTTTGTTGAAAACGAATTCACCCCAAAAGCTCTTTGGTGACGTGGTTGATTACGTTAGGGTTGATCATCTGTCCATCATCGTATAAAGCCCGCCCTGACAATTCGATTGGTCTATCTAGCTCCTCACAGATTTTTGTGAGGAGATAGTTTCTCCCCAACGGAGCGACACCAGACCGAACTTCCCGACCAAAATTTGTGTGGGCGTGGCTAAGTTCGTCTGGCATCCAGGCTAATCATAGCACTTAACAATGCACAAAACTGACCTGTATTTGTCTCTCTGTTGTTTTATATGTCTTGTGTTTTTATAGTGTAAATATGTATATATATATGTTCAATCTATATTTTTATTGTTTTTGTGTCTGAGAGCTGCTACCTTAATTTCGTTGTACTTGTGCAATGACAAATAAATATATTCTATTCTATCTCTCTCTCTCTATATCTTCTTGCCATAGTCCAGCCTACATGTGAGCGGAACAAAAGGACAGTGGGATGGGGAACACCGAACATTCTGAAATTCATTTGGAGTTGGATTTCAGTTTGAAATGAACTGCAATATCTGTGTTTCATGACGTACACATATGATGTCAGACTTACACTTGAACAATTTTGAGCGCAAGAAGTTTGAGAGGAATTGGCTTTTTCTTCTCAAAAACAAGGGGCAGCTGCTGTGTAGGAGTTTCTGGTAGAACCTCCAGGACCTCCCAGTGAAGCTCCTGCAGAGGAGGCAAGTGGGTAGGAGGTTATAGGAGGTTATAGTGCATTCCTCCACAGTGCTATTTTATAGTGCATTCCTCCTCCAGTTTGGAATAAAGGAGAGTTGGTTGTCTTCTGTACTTGTGTTGACTCTTGCAGAATTTCGGCTAATGTCTGGTGACATTGGAGATGCTAATCTTAAACAAATCAACAAGACTGTGGGCTGCTCTTGTTAAATGGCACGTATATTTACATACCCATAATAAATGAAAATCTAAAGAGAGAGATATCTTCATCTCCTTAGTTTCTGCTAGACTTCAATGGGATTAAACGTGAGATTTAGGCTTAAATCTCCTGCTTTTCAGATTTCTATATGGACCAAACATCTCCTGTGGTGTTGAAGGCGAGATCTCAACAGGGTCACAAATCATGCTCAGTTTTTACTAAATGTTTAAACATCTCAATATTACCTCTTCTGTCTCTCTCAAGAAAACCCTGGTGTTTGGGGATGAGGCACATATTTTCACAATAAAGTGCATTTACCTGCCTCATTCATAATCTCATTTCTGTGTGAAACTGTTTTAGGAGAAAAATCTGTGATTAAATTGGTACATATCTGAAACAACAATGTGATCACAACTAGGTCTCCTGCGCCTTGAAATATGCATCATTGAGAACTGAAATGTGGGTTTATTCATTTATCAGACACTTTAATTCAAAGCAACTTACGATATGATACAGATGTACCTTTTCACTAGCATGTGTGCTCCCTGGGCATCGAACCCTTGGCCTACAGAACCACTGTATAGACATATAGCCTAAAGTTTATGAACATACATACTGATTGCTGATGTTGTGGCATCCGGTATTCTGTCAAAAGCCTAACACTGAGGCCAAGGCCTTTAACTCCTCCTCTCAGGTATGATGTAAGATATCCATTTGACATGCTTTTAGTCTGCAGTTGCACAGAGTTGCTTTCAGACAGTGAACTCATGACACATAGTGCTGAAGCCCTGATAGACCAGGTTACACCAGTCTACTAATTTACTAGAAGCAAAACCTTCAACACACATGAATTTTTCATTTGATATATTTTAGAAAATTGCATTCTTCACAAAACATACATAAACATAGCACAAAAAGTAAGGAAATTTGTGTTTGGTAGATTATTTCTTTGTTTTAACAATGCTTCTTGGCAATAAATATTATACCGTTGGAAAGCCTGTTTATTTCCCTTTAAAATGGTGCCACATTTGTAAGGTACATGCATTTGTGGGATGAGCAGTGTAGGTGAAATTGGTACCAGCCTCACATGGGAGTACCAGACTATGTAGGTAACTTACCCTGTGAGCAGGAGCCGGGTGAATGTGGGTGCAATTGTGTATAAATTGTGATACCGTCTTTGCGAGGGCCACCAAGACACACTGGTGCTGTCCTTGCAACAGCAACAATATGTTGGTAGTCTCACCCGATTGGACAGGCATCAACCATTCAACACAAAGGCAGATCAATTAAGTTGAACACCTAGGGGGCGCCACACAAAGTGTAGGGTCCTCCACGGTGGTCAAAGTAAAGATAATCCACAAATCAGTCTCGTTAAATATATCAGTCTCATAAAATATATTATACTATCAATTTGGAACTCTGATTAATAATTAAATTAATAACTACAACCAAAGTTACCTTACTAATAGTATGGTTGAAGGTCATTAGAATTCTGAATAGAAGAGGTTGGCAACGTCCATTCTTGTGTAACATTAAATAAACCAGCGTATATAAATCAAAGTATTTATTTACACAATGATAAGAAAATAACACACAATATGTAATCTAGCTAAATGTAACTAACCAATGAATTGAAGGAATAGGGGATATGTGTGTGAGCTTGTGAGCTCGGGGTTGCGCTGTTAGGAGCGCGCCCGAAAGAATGTTCCTTTGTTTGATCACCGTAGTTCCGCGTGCATGTGTGTGCACGTACGCGAACATACATGTGATGTGAACAAGGGCGAGTCTATATGCAGCGTGAAGTTCGAGTATTCTCTTCGCGTGTGTGGCTATGTGAAGGCCAATGTGTATGTAATCGTGCGCGATTAAGATGCCATGTTAGAAAAGAGGGAAATGGTTAGTGATGCATGCAAGACCCGATGTGTCTGAGAAGCAATCCTAACGATAACCCAGATGGTGTGGCGAAACCAACTACCAACTAACAATGAAAATATATAAACAGTTACGTTCAGTAAACAAAGCATATGAAACACATGAACAATGGCATGTAAACAGTATTATGCTTAGCCAGGTTGTGAATAGCTAGGATAGCTAAATGCCCAGTTAATGTCAGAGTTACCACTCCTTTATGAAAAGGGTCGTGCTGGCGAGTCCGATGTTGAAACGGCAGAGAAGATATGATGCCGTCCGTAGCTGGAGAAAGTTGTCCTTGCTGTGCCTGCAGTTGCCTTCGGTTCCCGTTGGGTAGAGTTAGCTAGCAGGTCTGTGGTTAGCTGCTTTCCTCTGCAATTTAGCTAGCAGGTCTAATGTTAGCTGCTTTCGCTAAACTTACTTCGTCTCACTGAGCAGTTTGTTGACTGAGATCTTAGGCGTATGTCGGCCGTAAGAAGTGAGAACAAAGAGAGTAGTTCTTCACCGTGTGCAGGCGATGCCTGAGGTGAGAGGAGGTCAAAGAGGCTTGCTCCTCGGTCGATGTCCGGAGGGAGAGAGGAGGTCCTGGCCAGGTGGGCGCCGACAGAGAGAGAGAGTCACATCTGGGGAGATGCGGCTATTATCCACGCTCAGGTGGGCGTGGTTAAGAAATGCATCAGGTTACATTTTTATGACAGGTAAAGTCTGACGTGGGTTCCGGCTGAAATCAGACGCAAGCTACTGATTAAAGTCAAACACAATGGACCATTCCAGGTGTACCTACAGCAGCACAGCTGTTTATTTGGGTAGCACCCAAGCAAAATGTGCCAAAATTCTCTGCCAATCCTAAACAGTTTATTCTCATTGTTGGTATTCACTCTTGTTTTGAGTTGTTTGGTGGATTGGATGATTGAACTCTTGATCAGTAACAAGGAACAAACAAGACATATTGGAAATGTAACACTTTATTCATTTAATACACCCTCAGGAGGCTCAGGAGCGGTTGGAAGATCCATACGCAGCCACAACAGCCTGGCACCTCCTCCTCATGCTGGTCACCAACCTGGTCACACGTTGCTGTGGGATGGCATTCCATTCCTCAACCAGGAGTCGTTTCAGGTCAACCATCGTGGTTGTGTTGGTCACTAACATGTACAGCACGCCCAAGCCGATCCCACAAGTGTTTAATTGGGTTGAGGTCTGGACTCCATTTCATTCTCTCTCTGACGGTGTATTAAATGAATAAAGTGTAAAATTGCCAATATGTCTTGTTTGTTCCTTGTTACTGATCGAGAGTTCAATCATCCAATCTACCAAACAACTCAAATCAAGAGTGAATTTTGGCACATTTTGCTTGGGGGCTACCCACATAAACAGCTGTGTTGCTCATCCCACAAATGCATGTTCCTTACAAATGTGGCACCATTTAAAAGGGAAATAAACATGCTTTCCAACGGTATAAGATTTATTGCCAGGAAACATTGTTACAACAAATAAATAATCTACCAAACACAAATTTCCTTACTTTTTGTGCTATGTTTATATAAAATAATGAAAATGTTTCAACATACCCAGCCAAACTAGATGGCTTTAGCCCAGTGTTCAGTTATCATCTCAGCCATAAAAAACTCTTCATGTCTAAGTCCACCCACATAGTTGTATAGCTGTATGTGTCTGAAGCTGTTTTGTGAGCCAGCATCCATCGAACCCTTGGCCTACAGAACCACTGTATAGACATATAGCCTAAAGTTTATGAACATACATACTCATTGCTGCTGTTATCCAGTATTCTGTCATAGGCCGAACACTGAGGCCAAGGCCTTTAACTCCTTAACTCCTCCTCTCAGGTATGACGTAAGCGATCCATAAAAGTACTGTTGAATCATCTGCAGACGTGTTCAGGCTAGACCTATAGTGTGTTTGTCAATTTCAACATTGGTCAAATATAATGATGAAAGAAGTCTCAGACTTAATAACAACAAACATGTGAAATCCCCTGAGTGTGCAAGTCTGGAGATCTGAATTGGCCGTTCGAGTGTGAAGAAGGAAAACCTGCATATGACTGATGGAGGGGACCTATGCAATAAGTAAAATATGCACAGACTGCATTCACAGAGGCTGAGAAACCAATAGTGAATCTAGTGACCAGATGTAGATTGACTACTGTGACAAAGACATAATCATAATAATAATAATAATAATAATACTTTCAACTTATATAGCGCTTTTCTAAGTACCCAAAGACATGGCTTCTTTCATGTGGCCATCACTCACACACACACAGCTGTTTGTATTCTCAGTCTTCAGAGCGGCAGAGCAAAAGAAGGGTTGGGCTGAAACAGCCACATTTATAGTAGTTCTTCAGAGGGAGATGGTCCAGTGCAACCCTGATTGGCTAAAAGATGTGGAAGAGGTGTCCTAATATAAAACTGCACACCTCTTCACAAGGTTTAAAGGTATCCAGCAAGGACAGTTTGCAAATATAAAAGGAAAAATATAGCAGAATATGTATTCAAAGAAATAAATCAGACTGATTAAACTAAATAATGAATTGGTTAAGTGATTAAAAACCATAATGCTGAAAAGCTTACTCTTTATAAAATTCAACAAGGAAATCATACATTTTCATGAAACACTGGTGTACGAAACACATCCTGTAAAGTTGACTGTACCTGGGGTGAATGGAGTATTGTGTAAATGTCATGTTTAGCCCGTCTCTAGCTATACTACAATTGTGCATGGTGGTAAAAATAGATTGATACAAAAGCCCTGTGGCAACAAGGTGTAGAAGAATCAACACAAAGGAAGTATATATAAATTCCAATGCTATTATTCAAAAGCATCTTCTGAATTTTGATACCCTCCTGTGAAATACAGATTTCTGCGAGCTACAGTTTAAAACATGTCAAAACCCTGCAAGAGTTTCAAAGAGGGGTGTGAGATTCTTAGTGGCTCTATATAAGCCAAGGATCCAGCACCAGGACTGTCAGTAGCAAGGTCGGCCAGCTCCTGGGGAACACGCAAAGAAGAGGCTCTTCTCTCTGTGGTGGAACTACTATCTAGCAAGCAACACAAAAGGCAGAAACATGAGAGGCTCCTCACACTCCCAGAAGTCCCTGTCGGTGAGCAACTCCAGCAGTGTGCGGGTGCAAAGTCCATCTCCTTCCCGCTGTAAGGGATCCTCTTACAGCCGCGGTCGTAATGGGTACCAGGGTGGTGTGTCTGCTGTTGAGGTTGGCACAGAGATCCACCAGCAGCATGCAAACGAGAAGGAGGAAATGCATGAGGTGAATGTTCGCTTTGCCGGTTACATTGGGAAGGTGCAGGCCCTGGAACTGAGGAATGCCCAGCTGCAGGCAGAGCTGGCCGCACTGCAGGGCCGCTTCAAGGGAGGCCCTGGTGGGCTCGGAGAAGAGTATGAGATCAAATTCAAGGAGGTGAGGGATCTGATTGAGGCCCTGACTGCACAAAAGGGCGCAGCTGACATTGAGAGGGGTTACATCGAGGAGGAGATAGACGTGTGGAGGCTCAAACTGGAGGAGGAGATGGCCCTCAAAGGTAAGCTGAGAGGGATGAGCTAGAACTAGAACCTTGCTGGTTTATTAATCAGTGCTATAGCAAATGGGTCATACCCATCAATACTGTTACCTAGCACCATTCAGTATATACTTTGGTCTTTGGTTGTTACAACTAAAAATAATAAAGCAATAGTTAAAGTGATATTGCAAGGTGGTAAGCCAAGAGCAACTAAGATATGAGGTGTTATAGAGTCTAATTTCTAGAGTTGCCAGCTCTACAACAATGCAGTGCAATGCTGACTATCTCTTACCCAATCTGTAATTCCAGAGGCGGCTGAGATGATCCTGCTAGAGTTCCGTCAGGATGTGGATAATGCCACGCTGCAGAAAGCCGACCTGGAGAGGCAAGTGGAACAGCTGCTGGCCGAGATTGAGTTCTTGAAGAAGCTGCATGATGAAGAGGTGGCTCATCTCATGCAGCAGATTGAGGATTCCAAGGTCACTGTGGAGCTGGACTCAGACCGGCCTGACCTGGCTGCCTACCTACGCAACATGCGTGCTGAGATTGAGTCCGTGGCTGCTCGCAATGTCCAGGAGGCAGAGAAGTGGTACA
Source organism: Clupea harengus (assembly GCF_900700415.2). Classification (NCBI taxonomy): domain Eukaryota; kingdom Metazoa; phylum Chordata; class Actinopteri; order Clupeiformes; family Clupeidae; genus Clupea; species Clupea harengus. Next base: position 2,755,288 of record NC_045163.1, on the reverse strand, counting down.
AGGGTAAATTCGACACACTGAAACAAACAGCTGGCAAAACTGAGGAAAAGATGAAGACCATGAAAGACGAGATCACCACCTTCCACAATCAGGTGACTGAACTGCAGAATCAGATTGATGGCCTGAGAGCTCGCAATTCTGCTCTGGAACAGCAGCTTGAAGGCATGGAGGCAGCTCACCAAGACAAGGTGGCAGGACTGGAGGACATCATTGATCAACTGGAGAACCAGCTCTGTGAGACCAAGATGGAGATGAGCAAATACATGCAGGACTACCAAGAGCTGCTGCACATCAAGCTGAAGCTCGATGCTGAGATCGCCACCTACAGGAAACTGTTGGAAAGCGAGGAGAAGAGACTGGGAATCTCTACAGAAGGTAAGGCACCCATACTTAACTACATCCAACATTACTGTTTGGCATAGAAGCATTTTTGAGTTCAATGCTTAGCGTCTGTATCTTAGGATCTTACCATTTTCCCACTCCAACATATAATGGACAAATATTTTTGATGACCTGAATTGAGTTACAGCTTCAAACCAGAACTCCTCTTTAAAAGCTATTTTGAATGCCCACAGAACCAATTTACTCATTTGGTCACCTATATTCAAAGTGAATTGTGCAGAGGACAGTCTTTCCCATTACCAATTCTGATGTGCTCCAGACATGATAAGAATCAGCATGGCATGAAATATTAATGTTACCGTGCTTATTGCCTCCACAGGCGAGAGCCACCCAGCCATCCAGGAATCTGCCTAAGGACCTCCACCCCTCCCAGGACACTCCATGCCTGTCTGTCATTCCCAGAGACCCAACACTGCACTGCACCCGTCTGTCTGGGGAACCCACATTCCTTACGCCATTTTGAGTAACCGTTAAGATGAGTTCGATGTGAAGGTGTTCCCAGGTGCTACTTCAAATAAAGCTGGACTTGAGTGCACTCCTACAGTTTCTAGTGTTTTCGTGCTTGGGTGTATGTGTGTGATTTGGGTTTCGCAGGACAAACAGGACATTATAGCAGGGTTGCTGATTCAGTGCATCTGCAGCCACTTCCACATATTTCAATGACCTTCTAAACACACCACAGTCAACATATCCCTCTGCAACCATGTCTAAACTGGAATTGCATACAATTATTGGTATTGCACAGTACAACTTGCTGGAACTGTACAGCAAACACAAACTCAAAGGAAAGATAAGACCATGTCTATTATTGTTAAAATATCTGAAAAGCTCTCCACTCAGTTGCTAGCGTACCAACGGATCCCACCTCACTGGTCTTACGAACGTGTGTCTCTCTGTGATAACATGTGGACAAAAAGTGTGTGGGAGCAATTACAGAAAATACTGGCATTTGAAATTTCTGAACCAATCAAAATTTCTCCTGAAAGCAGACCTTGTCTTTGGCTAAACATACAGGGAAATGCAGAGGATAAGGATAGGATTTAAAGGAAAAGCTCTCAGGCATAGCTTGTATACCTTCAACACACACATTTTTCATTTGATATATGTAAGAAGGTGAATTTCCCCCCTTCTCACAGAGACGCACTAGTGAGGAGTTCGGCCCTTATGTGGGGTGAACTCCCCCACCTCAATGGTTGGGTCCGGGCTCCCCCACAACAGTGGTTGGCTCCAAGTAGAGCTATTTTGACAAATTTAGCCAAGTGGCCAGCCTATTTAAAGGGTGCCTCATGCAAGGATTAAGAGAGTTCCCCAGGGGAGTATAATGAATCTAATTTTGTTTAATATAATGATTAATGATATACTTGAGAAACTTGGGAATAACATTGATGGTCTGCTTTATGCTGATGATGCTGTTATATAGAAGAGGGGAAGACATTTTCCATACAGAATTGATCAGATTCAAAAAGAGTGTTCTAGAAACTCCAGTGGACTGGGGTTTTAAGTTTTCTATAAAAAAAATCAAGGGTCATGTATTTTACAGGGTTAGGAAGAAAGTACCTGGAAATCTGAAAATTATGCTCTATAATCACCCATTTGAAAGAGGAGAAAAGTTCAAATGTATAGGGGTTTGGTTTTAATGATAAGCTTTTATGGGTTTTAAAGGAAAAGCTCTCAGGCATAGCTTGCAAAACATGCAAAACACAGAGCATTAAAAAAGGCAAAGGTATGGATGTATTCTCTAGTAAATATTTTCATCGAAAAACAAACAAACAAACAAAACAAAAAAAACAGACAAACCCCCCAGTGTATCCAGATTCACATATATTACAAAAGCTGCTGTGTATTCTGGTACCGCCCTGTGGATGTAGAACAGAGGACCGATTGGAGCCGTAGTAACACACCTTTTCTTGACGTCTGATAGCTCCTGTGCCAGGAAGTGCATGTCCTTCCTGATCTCTCTCAGAGCGCCCTTGAACTCCTGCTCACGCTGCTCCTTGGTGTTGCCTCACTTCTTGCCATAGTCCAGCCTACACGTGAGAGGAACAAAAGGACAGTGGGATGGGGAACACAGAACATTCTGAAATTCATTTGGAGTTGGATTTCAGTTTGAAATGAACTGCAATGTCTGTGTTTCATTACATACACACATTTTGTCAGACTTACACTTGAAGAAGTTTGAGAGGAATGGGCTTCTTCTTGTAAAAAACAAGGGGCAGCTGCTGTGCAGGAGTCTCTGGTAGAGCCTCCAGAACCTCCCTGTGAAGCTCCTGCAGAGGAGGCAAGTGGGTAGGAGGTTATAGGAGGTTATAGTGCATTCCTCCACAGTGCTATTTTATAGTGCATTCCTTCTCCAGTTTGGAATAAAGGAGAGTTGGTTGTCTTTTCCGAAAACAAGCCTTCTGTACTTGTGTTGGCTCTTACAGAATTTGGGGAAATGTCTGGTGACATTGGAGATGCTAATCCTAAACAAATCAACAAGACTGTGGGCTGCTCTTGTTAAATGGCACACTTCAGATCAGTCATTATTGTGGATTTGACAGCTACCAGGGTCAGCCTCAAAAGGCTTGAATTATATTTACATACCCATAAGAAATTAGAGATGCCTTCATCTCCTTAGATCTGCTAGACTTCAATGGGATTAAACGTGAGATTTAGGCTAAAATCTCCTGCTTTTCAGATTTCTATACGGACCAAACATCTCCTGTGGTGTTGAAGGAGAGATCTCAACAGGGTCACAAATCATGCTCTGTTTTTACTAAATGTTTAAACATCAATATTACCTCCTCTGTCTCTCTCAAGAAAATCCTGGTGTTTGGGGATGAGAAGGGTTCATACACATTTTGACTAATGGATTTCCATGACTTTTCCATGACTTTTCCATTACTTTAAACCAAATTTTCATGACCAAACATTTTGTGAAATCTCGGTGTATACATGAAAAAGTGATAAAATGTAGTATTTAAACTAACAATGAGAATTCCAAAGCATACAATATACAAAAATATGCAGTTTAAGCTCTGTGTCATAAACTTAGTGCATTTTGTTAGCATTTGAATATGCTTCCATAGGCCATTGAATGCTGGGCAAAATTAATTTTGAGAAAATGAGGCAGAACACCATCACAAATTTTTGATATGTTAAGAACAAATATCTAATCTTTCCAAAACAGTTCATGTTGGTAGATGCTGTCATTTTTTTTTGCTTTAGCATGCCAAAAATTGCACAAAATGGGTTTTCATCCATTTTCAAGCTTTAATATCTTCCAGACCATTCATCACATAGGGACAGTTTTTTATACAGAGCATACATAGCAAGGTCTGTGTAGGCCTATAATATCAAGTCTCTAGCTTTAACATTGAGCTTTCCACAGGCCTTCAAAGATGCTGCCACAGAGTGTAGAGTAAAACTTTCGCGCAAATTCAAGCACCCCGAATACTATGATATACCCAAGCCACGGAAGTCCATATTCTTCAAGTAATGGTATCGTAATGGTGATTTTAAGACTAGAAAGTTTGAAGGAGCTAGCTTAAATACTTTTCTAGTTATAGCAATTTGAAAATGGCTCTTCAGAAAACGCTGCTAAAAAAGCGTCTGAAAATGCACATAGTTGCTAAAAAAACAATTTTGTGACAAAACTATTGGGAGTAGAGAGCTAATATTTGGGACTATACCTATTAAGAAGTGTATGAACATCCTTGAATCTCTAGCCAATCTGAGATGGTCGAGTGGGGAGATTTTTTTTTATTTGGACGTTTGGCATGGAATGACCCAATTGTGTTGCAATCTGGCTATCGGGGAACATTCGTCGAAAGAGCAGGCTGGCATCTTCGGATGATTCAAAAGAATAATGCGAATTGACCACCTTCAGTGCCCACATTACCTCCGCAGTTAGGACTTCATTTTTCGTTACAGAATCGGTTATCGACGCCTGCTTGGTAGCCGACAAGAGAGACATGCTGCTTGGCGTAGCAGTTGCCCTCGCTGTTGTGATAGGGGTTGCTGTAGCTTCGCTAGTAGCAGTGCTCTGTTTGCTTCCTTTGGCATGGCTCGTTAATGGTTAATGCCGCCTCTCCCGTGTTTGAAATGTCGAATGTTTTGCCACCACACAACCTACATTTTGCTCGTCCCGGGTTTTCGTCTGTTTTAACCCATGACATGTACTTTTCCATTTGTAGCCAAGCATGGTTAAATCTAGACTTCCCTGGCATTATCCCGTCCGCTTCCCTGAGTTACTGTTGCTATGGCCACCGAATTTTTCAGTTAGTATGAGAGCGTATGCCTGCTAATATTTTGAGCGTATTTCTTTTAAAAGCATTGTAGGTACACCTGGAATGGTCCATTGTGTTTCACTTCAATCAGTAACTTGCGTGTGATTTCACCCGGAAGTTACGTCAAGCTTTACCTGTAATAAAAAGGCAACCTGATGCGACTTTAACCACGCCCCCTTTAGCTTGAACAAAAGGAACGTCTTTTCCAGATGTTCTCTCTCTCTTCGCCGGCCTTCCAGCCAGGCGCACCCGTCTCTCTGTCGGCGCCCACCTGGCTAGCACGTCTTCACCTCTCTCCCTCCGGGCATCGTCCGCGAGGAGCAAGCCGTCTTGACCTCTCCTCACCTCCAGCAACGCGTGAGCACACCGTCAACCGGTGAACAACCAACTCTCTTTGTTCTCACTTCTTACGGCCGACACATGCCTAAGATCTCGCAGTCAACTGACTGCTAAGTGAGACGAAGTAAGTTTAGCGAAAGCAGCTAACAATAGACCTGCTAGCTAACTCTACCCAACGGGAACAGAAGGCAACTGCAACGTTCTGAGCGATCAAATCCTCCGACCTAAACTGCAGTAAAACAGAGACATCACAGCAAGGACAACTTTCTCCAGCTACGGACGGCATCATCTCTTCTCTGCCGTTTCAACATCGGACTCGCCAGCACGACCCTTTTCATAAAGGACTGATAACTCTGACATTAACTGGGCATTTAGCTATCCTAGCTATTCACAACCTGCATAAGACTGTTTACATGCCATTGTTCATGTGTTTCATATGTTTTGTTTACTGAACGTAACTGTTTATATATTTTCATTGTTAGTTGGTAGTTGGCTTCGCCACACCATCTGGGTTATCGTTAGGATTGCTTCTCAGACACATCGGGTCTTGCATGCATCACTAACCATTTCCCTCTTTTCTAACATGGCATCTTAATCGCGCACGATTACATATACATTGGCCTTCACATAGCCACACACGCGAAGAGAATACTCGAACTTCGCGCTGCATATAGGCTCGCCCTTGTTCACATCACATGTATGTTCGCGTACGTGCACACACATGCACGCGGAACTACGGTGATCAAACAAAGGAACACACACACACATTCTTTCTGGCGCGCTCCTAACAGCGCAACCCCGAGCCCACCGGCTTACACACACACACACACACACACACACACACACACACACACACACACACACACACACACACACATCCCCACATTCCTTCAATTCATTGGTTAGTTACATTTAGCTAGATTACATATTGTGTGTTATTTCTTATCATTGTGTAAATAAATACTTTGATTTATATACGCTGGTTTATTTAATGTTACACAAGAATGGACGTTGCCAACCTCTTCTATTCAGAATTCTAATGACCTTCAACCATACTATTAGTAAGGTAACTTTGGTTGTAGTTATTAATTTATTTATTTATTAATTATTAATTATTAATCAGAGTTCCAAATTGATAGTATAATATATTTTATGAGACTGATATATTTAACGAGACTGATGTGTGGATTATCTTTACTTTGACCACCGTGAAGGACCCTACACTTTGTGTGGCGCCCCCTAGGTGTTCAACTTAATTGATCTGCCTTTGTGTTGAATGGTTGATGCCTGTCCAATCGGGTGAGACTACCAACATATTGTTGCTGTTGCAAGGACAGCACCAGTGTGTCTTGGTGGCCCTCGCAAAGACGGTATCACAATTTACATACAATTGCACTCACATTCACCCGGCTCCTGCTCACAGGGTAAGTTACCTACATAGTCTGGTACTCCCATGTGAGGCTGGTACCAATTTCACCTACAGCATATTAATTATTTAAAACTCAGCGTAAATAGCCTTGAAAATATGAATATAACACATTTCCATGACTTTTCCAAAACTTTTGGGATTACATTTTTTTCAAGCACTTTTCCAGGCCTGGAAATGACCATTTTAAAATTCCATGACTTTTCCAGGTTTTTCATGACCGTACGAACCCTGGATGAGGTACACATTTTCACAATAAAGTGCATTTAACTGCCTCATTCATAATCTCATTTCTGTCTGAAACTGTTTTAGGAGAAATATCTGTGATTAAATTGGTACATATCTGAAACAACAATGTGATCACATCTAGGTCTCCTGCACCTAGAAAGATCTATCGTTGAGAACTGAAATGTGGGTTTATTAATTTATCAGAAACTTTAATTCAAAGCAATTTACAGTATGATACAGATGTACATTTTCACTGGCATGTGTGCTCCCTGGGCATCGAACCCTTGGCCTACAGAACCACTGTATAAACATATAGCCTAAAGTTTATAAACATATACATACTGATTGCTGCTGATGTGGCTTGTGCTGATGTGGCACAGTGCTTAGATGCGTGAACACTGTGTGCCTGGATTGTGTACCCAGTTTGTGTGCTTAGTGAATCTGTGACTAGTGAATCTGTGCTTAGTGCTTCTATGCCCTGAGCAATGTGCCCAGTAGAATTGGGCCTAGTTGAATGTAGCACTTCAAGGGCGTTTGTCGTTGTGATTTATGTTGGTTTATTTCACCAAGACACGCCTTAGAAAAGTGGTCGACAATAACTGGAATAACAGTGTTTCCCTGCGAGGGGGAGACCTGTAATAAAGTCCAATATAGATGTCGGACCAGGGTTGCTTGGGGATGGGTAAGGGGTGAAGGAAACCATTGGGGGTGCGGGGGGGTGTAAGGGGACTCTTACTCTGGACACAGACAGGGCAAGCAGCAACAAAACATTTCACATCCGCACAAGCGGAGAAGAAGGCACAAGGGTGGAGTTTGCCATCTGCCGGATTCTGGGAGAGCACAGCACCCACTGCCAAATCTGAAGCATCAACCTCAACCATAAAGGGGAGAGAGGGGTCAGGTAAGGTCAGGATAGGCGCAGAAGAAAACCTCACCTTTAGATCCCGGAAGGCCCGCTCTGCCTCTGGGAGCCAAACAAAAGGACCAGACTTCTTCTTGGTGAGATTGGCCAAGGGGGTGGCAGCAGCACTGAGGTTTCTAATAAACTTCCTATAAAAATTGGCAAAGCCAATGAAGCGTTGCACCTCCTTGACCAAGGAGGGTTGAGGCCAATCCCGGACAGCCTGAGTCTTCTTTTGGATCCATGAGGAGATTCCCCTTGGACAAAATCCGAATGTCATCCAAGTAGACAAAGACAAACCGATTTAACTTCTCCCTCAGAACCTCATTAATGAGCGCCTGGAAGAGAGGCGCATTCGTTAAGCCAAATGGCAAGATGAGGTATTCATAATGGCCTGCAGGTGTGTTGAAGGCTATTTTCTACTTGTCTCCTTCCCTGATCCGGACCAAGTGGTAGGCGTTACGGAGGTCCAATTTGGTGAAGACCGTAGCCCCGTCAAGGAGTTCAAAAGCAGTGTACATTAAGGGTAAGGGGTAACGGTTCTTTACAGTGACCTTTTTCAAGCCCCAATAATCGATACACGGTCTGAAGATGCCGTCCTTCTACACAACAAAAAATTATCCGGCACCGGCAGGGGAAGACGAGGGGCGAATTATTCTGGCTGTAAGGGTTGTAATTGGATTCAAACTCATGGAGATGTTAGACTCAGTTGCAGAGACAGAGACAGAGAAGTTTCGATCAGATTAGTTCAAACTTAAGTCTTTACTTGAGAGCAAAAAATTCAATGTAAATCCAGACAAGGAAAACACAGGCTGGGCAGTTACATAGTTCCAACAAAAGGTATACAAAACAGGTAACAAAGACCTCAGGAAAAAAGACTCGAAACAGGTAACAAAGGTTCTCAGGAAAGACAAAAGCTCCAACTCACACAACGTGACCACAGGGTGCCAAATCAAGACTGAGCAACACACAAAATACCAGGCGGCTTGTAAAGGAAAGCAAACAAGACTCAGGTGAACACAATAACACAATGACGACATTAGTGACAAGAATCAACACCTGTGACCAGCAAGAGGAACACTGACGGCACACTCACACGGTTGCGTTGGAATGCGTTGATCCGTCAAGGTTGATGGATCCCCATTCACTTTGAATGGGGTGACGTCATCCGTTGCCGAACTGAATTATGGCTCTGTTGGGTTTCGTTGCGATGCGTTGCATGCGTTGCTTGCGGCAAGAGTTGAACATGTTTGAACTGTTCAAGAGCCAACGCATGCGTCAGCCAATCAAATTGCCTTTCATGCATAACTGACAGCACAGGTGCTAGCCAATCAAATTGCGTTTATGCTCACTCCTAAAGAGCGCGAAGCTAAAAAGAAAAAAAAAGATGCCGGACCAAACTCCGTAGATGGTGGTATTTGTACCTAAAAGTTGTTTGTTTGACTTTTTTTTGCTTAGATTTTTTTAAAGTTACAGAGAAATAGACACTGTACAATGTAAAAACCCTGTTATTGTAACTGAAAAATACGTCTGATAGTATTTTCGAAGGTGTCTGAGCCACCTAATAATGTTAGCATACTACTACTCACAAGGTAAACAGCTTGCTAGCGGCGTGATTGGTTTGTTGACCAGACAATCTAACTATAACGTCTCCGTTATCAACACAACCCCATGCGCCAGACTCCTCCTCCCTCATCCGTTGGATTGCAACGCACACGTCTGAGTAGTGCCTGAGAGCCCCAAATTGTTTGCAGTCCAAGAAATCCTGACAACAACAGACATGTGAAGTTCCCTGAGTGTGCAAGTCTGGAGATCTGAATTGGCCGTTCGAGTGTGAAGAAGGAAAATCTGCATATGACTGATGGAGGGAGCCTATCCAATAAGTAAAATATGCACTGACTGCATTCACAGAGGCAGAGAAACCAATAGTGACTCTAGTAACGAGATGTAGATTGACTACTGTGACAAGGACATGGCTTCTTCATGTGGCTATCACTCACACACCCACAGCTGCTAGTATTCTCAGTCTTCAGAGCGGCAGAGCAAAAGAAGGATTGGGCTGAAACAGCCATATTTGATTTTTTATTTATAGTAGTTCTTCAGAGGGAGATGGTTCAGTGCATCCCTGATTGGCTGAAAGATGTGAAGAGGTGTCCCTATAAAAAACTGCACACCTCTTCACGAGGTTTAAACAGGTGTCCAGCAAAGACAGTCTGCAAAGATAAAAGGAAAAATATAGCAGAATATGGATTCAAAGAAATATAGACTGATGAAACTAAATATATAATTGGTTAAGTGATTAAAAACCATAATGCTGAAAAGCTTACCCTTTATAAAATTCAACAAGGAAATCACACATTTTCATGAAACACTGGTGTACGAAACACACACTGTAAAGATGACTGTACCTGAGGTGAATGGAGTATTGTGTAAATGTCATGTTTAGCCCGTCTCTAGCTATACTGCAATTAAGCATGGTGGTAAAAATAGATTGATACAAAAGCCCTGTGGCAACAAGGTGTAGAAGAATCAACACTAAGGAAGTATATGTAAATTAAAATGCTATTGTTCAATAGCATCTTCTGAATTTTGTTACCCTCCTGTGAAATACAGATTCATGTGAACTACAGATTAAAATATGTCAAAAGCCTGCGAGAGTTTCAAAGAGGGGTGTGATATTCTTAGTGGCCCAATATAAGCCAAGGATCCAGCACCAGGACTGTCAGTAGCAAGGTCGGCCAGCTCCTGGGGAACACACAAAGAAGAGGCTCTTCTCTCTGTGGTGGAACTACTATCTAGCAAGGAACACAAAAGGCAGAAACATGAGAGGCTCCTCACACTCCCAGAAGTCCCTGTCGGTGAGCAACTCCAGCAGTGTGCGGGTGCAAAGTCCATCTCCTTCCCGCTGTAAGGGATCCTCCTACAGCCGCGGTCGTAATGGGTACCAGGGTGGTGTGTCTGCTGTTGAGGTTGGCACAGAGATCCACCAGCAGCATGCAAACGAGAAGGAGGAAATGCATGAGGTGAATGTTCGCTTTGCCGGTTACATTGGGAAGGTGCAGGCCCTGGAACTGAGGAATGCCCAGCTGCAGGCAGAGCTGGCCGCACTGCAGGGCCGTTTCAAGGGAGGCCCTGGTGGGCTCGGAGAAGAGTATGAGATCAAGTTCAAGGAGATGAGGGACCTGATTGAGGCCCTGACTGCACAAAAGGGCGCAGCTGACATTGAGAGGGGTTACATCGAGGAGGAGATAGACGTGTGGAGGCTCAAACTGGAGGAGGAGATGGCCCTCAAAGGTAAGCTGAGATGGATGAGCTAGAACTAGAACCTTGCTGGTTTATTAATCAGTATTATAGCAAATGGGTCATACCCATCAATACTGTTACCTAGCACCATTCAGTATATACTTTGGTCTTTGGTTGCTACAACTAGAAAACAATGAAGCAATAGTCCAAGTGATATTACGAGGTGGTAAGCCAAGAGCAACTAAGATGTGAGGTCTTATAGCTCCTCTAGTGTCTAGAGTTGCCAGCTCTACAACAATGCAGTGCAATGCTGACTATCTCTTACCCAATCTGTAATTCCAGAGGCGGCTGAGATGATCCTGCTAGAGTTCCGTCAGGATGTGGATAATGCCACGCTGCAGAAAGCCGACCTGGAGAGGTGTGTGGAACAGCTGCTGGCCGAGATTGAGTTCTTGAAGAAGCTGCATGAGGAAGAGGTGGCTCTTCTCATGAAGCAGATTGAGGATTCCAAGGTCACTGTGGAGCTGGACTCAAACCGGCCTGACCTGGCTGCCTACCTGCGAAACATGCGTGCTGACATTGAGGCAGTGGCTGCTCGCAATGTCCAGGAGGCAGAGAAGTGGTACAAGGGCAAATTCGACACACTGAAACAAACAGCCGGCAAACATGAGGACCAGATGAAGACCATGAAGGACGAGATCACTACTTTCCACAATCAAGTGACTGAACTGCAGAATCAGATTGATGGCCTGAGAGCCAGTAATTCTGCTCTGGAAGCACAGCTGGAAGGCATGGAGGCAAATCACCAAGACAAGGTGGCAGGACTGGAGGACATCATTGATCAACTGGAGAACCAGCTCTGTGAGACCAAGATGGAGATGAGCAAATACATGCAGGACTATCAAGAGCTGCTGCACATCAAGCTGAAGCTCGATGCTGAGATCGCCACCTACAGGAAACTGCTGGAAAGCGAGGAGAAGAGACTGGGAATCTCTACAGAAGGTAAGGCACCCATACTTAACTACATCCAACGTTACTGGCATAGAAGCTTTTTTGAGTTCAATGCTTACCGTCTGTATCTTATAATATATGTATAATATTTTTAACAAATATTTTTGATGACCTGAACTGAGTTATAGCTTCAAACCAGAACTCCTCTGGAAAAGCTATTTTGAATGCCCACAGAACCAATTTACTCTTTTGGTCACCTATATTCAAAGTGAATTGTGCAGAGGACAGTCTTTCCCATTACCAATTCTGTTGTGCTCCAGACATGATTAGAATCAGCATGGCATGAAATATTAATGTTACTGTGCTTATTGCCTCCACAGGCGAGAGCCACCCAGCCATCCAGGAATGAGCCTAAGGACCTCCACCCCTCCCAGGACACTCCATGCCTGTCTGTCATTCCCAGAGACCCAACACTGCAGCGCACCCATGTCCTGCTATGCCCTGGCTAACTCACCCGTCTGGGGAACCCACATTCCTTACGCCATTTTGAGTAACAGCTAAGATGAGTTTGATGTGAAGGTGCTCCCAGGTGCTACTTAAAATAAAGCTGGACTTGAGTGCAATCCTACAGTTTCTACAGTGTTTTCGTGCTTGGGTGTATGTGTGTGATTTGGGTTTGGCAGGACAAACAGGACATTATACCAGGGTGCTGATTTAGTGCATCTGCAGCCACTTCCACATATTTCAAATGAACTTCTAAACACAGTCAACATATCCCTCTGCAATCATGTCTAAACTGGAAATTCATACAATTATTGGTATTGCACAGTACAACTGGCTGGAACTGTACAGCAAACACAAACTCAAAGGAAAGATAAGACCATACTTATTATTGTTAAAAAATCTGAAAAGCTCTCGACTCAGTTGCTAGCGTACCAACTGATCCCACCTCACTGGTCTTACAAACTTGTGTCTCTCTGTGATAACATGTGGACAAAATGTGTGTGGGAGCAATTACAGAAAATACTGGCATTTAATTTCTGAACCAATCAAAATTCCTCCTGAAAGCAGATTTTGAAGGAGGTTGGAATGTCTTTGGCTAAACAAACAGGGAAATGCAGAGGATAAGGGTTGGTTTTAAAGGAAAAGCGCTCAGGCATAGCTTGCATACCTTCAACACACACATTTTTCATTTGATATATGTGAGAAGGTGAATTTCCCCCCTTCTCACAGAGACGCACTAGTGAGGAGTTTGGCCCTTATGTGGGGTGAACTCCCCCACCACAATGGTTGGGTCCGCGCGCCCCCACAACAGTGGTTGGCTCCAAGTAGAGCTATTTGGACAAATTTGGCCAAGTGGCCAGCCTATTTAAAGGGTGCCTCGTGCAAGGATTAAGAGAGTTCCCCAGGGGAGTGTGATAAATCCAATTTAGTATAATGATTAATGATATACTTGAGAAACTTGGGAATAACATTGATGGTCTGCTTCATGCTGATGATGCTGTTATATGGAAGAGGGGAAAGAATTTTGAAAAAAATATTCAAGTTCTAAAACAATGGGGAGTGGACTGGGGTTTTAAGTTTTCTATTAAAAAATTATTATGTATTTCACATGGAAGAAAGTACCTGGAAATCTGAAAATTATGCTCTATAATCAACCACTTGAAAGAGGAGAGACGTTCAAATATACAGGGGTTTGGTTTTAATGATAAACTTTTATGGAAATTTCATATTGAATATATTTAAACAAAGTGTAAAAAGGTAATTAACCTGATGAAGATGGTTACTGGTCATTACTGGGGAGCAGATAGACTTGATTTAAGTCTAATAAAGATAGAGACCATGCAAAGATGGCAAGATGAATGGGAATCTGATGCTAGACAGTATCATAAAGTACAGAGTCAGGTAAGAGGGTAGAGTCTCCTCATTGGGTTTTAACAGAAGAGAGGAAGTGGTATATACCAGAATAAGACGAGGTCATACAGGTCTTAATTCCATACTAAAGATGATAGGAAAGGGTAATGGCTTATGTGCTGAATGTAATGTTAAGGAAGATTGAACATGTTATTTTTAATTGTAAGAAATATGATAATTTCAGAATGAAGTGGCAAGAGGTCGAAGCTGAAAATGGTAGGCTTATAAATGATATTCTAGAAAAGCAAGGTATGCAACAAGACGGAAGCAAAACTTTTATTATGTTTCTGGATGATAATAAAAATTAAAATAATGTATTTTTTTATTTTAAATAATAGTCTAGCCTTGCCATAAGTCCCTTTACACACTCCTGTATTGTAGGTGGCGGTATACGCTAATATCGCTGTAACCCGCCAGAAAGAAGAAGAAGAAGAGGAAGGATTAAGAGAGAGCTTTTGAGAGAGCTTGGAGAAAGCATTGACAGAGCATTGAGAAGGAATAAGCATAGAAAACACTTACCTGTTGCAAGGTGAAGTGAAAGACAGTGTTTAGATGTGTGAACACTGTGTGTCTGGTTTGTGTGACTAGTGAATCCGTGATTAGTGCATCTGTGCCTAGAGAAATGTGCCCAGTAGAATTGTGCCTAGTTGAATGTAGTACTTCAAGGGTGTTTGTCGTTGTGATTTATGTTGGTTTATTTTGTGGGCACATGTTTGGGGGCTAATACTGGAGTCCCCTAGCCTGACGATGTCATACTCATAATTCTAGTCAGAATATGAGTCTGATACTGCTCCATTGGGCTGTGATTATGGGGCGTGTTTCAACCGAACCAGGAAAAAAAATGCCTCTTCGCTCAATTGGATATTCCTACAACCAATCAGAGCAACGCAGTATGACCATGACGTAGACCATCGGGGCCAGCTGATACATTTGACTTTTACCGGATCCCGTAGGAAGGACGGCAAAAACATCTTTTCGATCGACAAATGCCTTGATCGCGTTTCTCTGTTCCTCTTTCAAAATGAATGCGCTGTAGATGTCTTCTAAAACAGACTCTAATCTACACATTTCAGCTCTCCAGTGGTAGCCATGTTTGTTGAAAACTAATTCAACCCAAACGCTCTTTGGTGACGTGGTTGATTACGTTACTGTTGATCATCTGTCCATCATCGTATAAAGCCCGCCCTGACAATTTGATTGGTCTGGTCAAGTTTTTGGTCGGGCATATTTTCTCCCCAACAGAGCAATGCCAGACCGAACTTCCCGACCTAAAATGTTGTGGGCGGGGATACGTTCGTCTGGCATCCAGGCTAGGAGTCCCCCTGTTAAATAAAAAGAAATATTTTTGTATAAAAGAAGGCACCATCTCCTGCACGTTCTTCCCCATCTTCACCACCAAGTCCAGTCACCACATCCCCCAAAAAAGTGGGTGGCCGCTTCGGTCCCTCACAATATATTTCAGAAAATTGCGTTCTTCACAATACATAGTGAAAAATAATGAAAACTTTTCAACACCGAGCCAAACAAGATGGCCCAGTGTCTAGTTATCATCTCAGCCAAAAAAACTCTTTAAAAAAACTCTGTCTTAGTCCACCCACATAGCTGTATACCTGTATGTGTCTATAGCTGTTTTGTGAGCCAGCATCCATCGTACCCTTGGCCTACAGAACCACTGTCTAGGCATATAGCCCAAAGTTTATGAACATACATACTCATTGCTGCTGTTATGGCATCCAGTATTCCGTCATAGGCCGAACACTGAGGCCAAGGCCTTTAACTCCTTAACTCCTCCTCTCAGGTATGACGTAAGCGATCCATATAAATACTGTTGAATCATCTGCAGACGTGTTCAGGCTAGACCTATAGTGTGTTTGTCAATTTCAACATTGGTCAAATATAATGATGTAAGAAGTCTCAGACTTAATAACAACAAACATGTGAAATCCCCTGAGTGTGCAAGTCTGAAGATCTGAATTGGCCGTTCGAGTGTGAAGAAGGAAAACCTGCATATGACTGATGGAGGGGACCTATGCAATAAGTAAAATATGCACAGACTGCATTCACAGAGGCCGAGAAACCAATAGTGATTCTAGTGACGAGAATGTAGATTGACTACTGTGACAAGGACATGGCTTCTTCATGTGGCTATCACTCACACACCCACAGCTGCTAGTATTCTCAGTCTTCAGAGCAGCAGAGCAAAAGAAGGGTTGGGCTGAAACAACCACATTTGATTTTTTTTTTTTAATAATAGTTCTTCAGAAGGAGATGGTCCAGTGCAACCCTGATTGGCTGAAAGAACAAAGACAATATGCAAAGATAAAAGGAAAAATGTAGCAGAATATGGATTAAAAGAAATCAATCAAACTGATAAAACTAAATAATTAATTGATTAAGTGATTAAAAACCATAATGCTGAAAAGCTTACCCTTTATAAAAATTCAACAAGGAAATCATACATTTTCATGAAGCACTGGTGTACGAAACACACATTGTAAAGATGACTGTACCTGGGGTGAATGGAGTATTGTGTGAATGTCATGTTTAGCCCATCTCTAGCTATACTGCAATTAAGCATGGTGGTAAAAAAAGATTGATACAAAAGCCCTGTGGCAACAAGGTGTAGAAGAATCAACACAAAGGAAGTATATGTAAATTAAAATTATATTGTTCAATAGCATCTTCTGAATTTTGATAGCCTCTTGTGAAATACAGATTTCTGTGACAGATTAAAACATGTCAAAACCCTGCCAGGGTTTCAAAGAGGGGTGTGAGATTCTTAGTGGCCCTATATAAGCCAAGGATCCAGCACCAGGACAGTCAGTAGCAAGGTCGGCCAGCTGCTGAGGAACACACAAAGAAGAGGCCCTTCTCTCTGTGGTGGAACTACTATCTAGCAAGCAACAGAAAAGGCCCGGGAACAGTCAGTAACATGAGAGGCTCCTCACACTCCCAGAAGTCCCTATCGGTGAGCAACTCCAGCAGGGTGCGGGTGCAAAGTCCATCTCCTTCCCGCTGTAAGGGATCCTCCTACAGCCGCGGTCGTAATGGGTACCAGGGTGGTGTGTCTGCTGTTGAGGTTGGCACAGAGATCCACCAGCAGCATGCAAACGAGAAGGAGGAAATGCATGAGGTGAATGTTCGCTTTGCCGGTTACATTGGGAAGGTGCAGGCCCTGGAACTGAGGAATGGCCAGCTGCAGGCAGAGCTGGCCGCACTGCAGGGCCGCTTCAAGGGAGGCCCTGGTGGTCTCGGAGAAGAGTATGAGATCAAGTTCAAGGAGATGAGGGACCTGATTGAGGCCCTGACTGCACAAAAGGGCGCAGCTGACATTGAGAGGGGTTACATCGAGGAGGAGATAGACGTGTGGAGGCTCAAACTGGAGGAGGAGATGGCCCTCAAAGGTAAGCTGAGATGGATGAGCTAGAACTAGAACCTTGCTGGTTTATTAATCAGTATAATAGCAAATGGGTCATACCCATCAATACTGTTACCTAGCATCATTCAGTATATACTTTGGTCTTTGGCTGCTAAAATTAGAAAACAATGAAGCAATAGTCCAAGTGATATTACGAGGTGGTAAGCCAAGAGCAACTAAGATGTGAGGTGTTATAGCTTTTCTAGTGTCTAGAGTTGCCAGCTCTACAACGATGCAGTGCAATGCTGACTATCTCTTACCCAATCTGTAATTCCAGAGGCGGCTGAGATGATCCTGCTAGAGTTCCGTCAGGATGTGGATAATGCCACGCTGCAGAAAGCCGACCTGGAGAGGTGTGTGGAACAGCTGCTGGCCGAGATTGAGTTCTTGAAGAAGCTGCATGAGGAAGAGGTGGCTCTTCTCATGAAGCAGATTGAGGATTCCAAGGTCACTGTGGAGCTGGACTCAAACCGGCCTGACCTGGCTGCCTACCTGCGCAACATGCGTGCTGAGATTGAGGCCGTGGCTGCTCGCAATGTCCAGGAGGCAGAGAAGTTGTACAAGGGCAAATTCGACACACTGAAACAAACAGCTGGCAAACATGAGGACCAGATGAAGACCATGAAGGACGAGATCACCACCTTCCACAGTCAGGTGACTGAACTGCAGAATCAGATTGATGGCCTGAGAGCCAGTAATTCTGCTCTGGAAGCGCAGCTGGAAGGCATGGAGGCAAATCACCAAGACAAGGTGGCAGGACTGGAGGACATCATTGATCAACTGGAGAACCAGCTCTGTGAGACCAAGATGGAGATGAGCAAATACATGCAGGACTACCAAGAGCTGCTGCACATCAAGCTGAAGCTCGATGCTGAGATCGCCACCTACAGGAAACTGCTGGAAAGCGAGGAGAAGAGACTGGGAATCTCTACAGAAGGTAAGGCACCCATACTTAACTACATCCAACATTACTGTTTGGCATAGAAGCTTTTTCGACTTCCATGCTTAGGGTCTGTATTTTAGGATCTTACCATTTTCCCACTCCAATATATAATGGACAAATATTTTTGACGACCTGAATTGAGTTACAGCTTCAAACCAGAACTCCTCTGGAAAAGCTATTTTGAATGGCCACAGAACCAATTTACTCTTTTGGTCACCTATATTCAAAGTGAATTGAGCAGAGGACAGTCTTTCCCATTACCACTTCTGTTGTGCTCCAGACATGATTAGAATCAGCAAAGCATGAAATAATAATGTTACCGTGCTTATTGCCTCCACAGGCGAGAGCCACCCAGCCATCCAGGAATCTGCCTAAGGACCTCCACCCCTCCCAGGACACTCCATGCCTGTCTGTCATTCCCAGAGACCCAACACTGCAGCGCACCCATGTCCTGTTATGCTCTGGCTAACTCGACTGTCTGGGGAACCCACATTCCTTACGCCATTTTGAGTAACAGCTAAGATGAGTTTGATGTGAAGGTGTTCCCAGGTGCTACTTAAAATAAAGCTGGACGTTAGTGCACTCCTACAGTTTCTACAGTGTTTTCGTGCTTGGGTGTATGTGTGTGATTTGGGTGTCGCAGGACAAACAGGACATTATAGCAGGGTTGCTGATTTAGTGCATCTGCAGCCACTTCCACATATTTCAAATGAACTTCTAAACACACCACAGTCAACATGTCCTTCTGCAACCATGTCTTAACTGGAATTTCATACAATTACTGGTATTGCACAGTACAACTTGCTGGAACTGTACAGCAAACACAAACTCAAAGGACAGATAAGACCATGCCTAATATGGTTAAAATATCTGAATAGCTCTCCACTCAGTTGCTGGCGTACCAACTGATCCCACCTTACTGGTCTTACGAACGTGTGTCTCTCTGTGATAACATGTGGACAAAATGTGTGTGGGAGCAATTACAGAAAATACTGGCATTTGAAGTTTCTGAACCAATCAAAATTCCTTCTGAACGCAGACCTTGAAGGAGATTGGAATGTCTTTGGCTAAACATACAGGGAAATGCAGAGGATAAGGATAGGATTTAAAGGAAAAGCTCTCAGGCATAGCTTGTGTACCTTCAACACACACATTTTTCATTTGATATATGTGAGAAGGTGAATTTCCCCCCTTCTCACGTGACACACTGGTGAGGAGTTTGGCCCTGATGTGGGGTTAACTCCCCCACCACAATGGTTGGGCCCGGCCTCCCCCACAACAGTGGTTGGCTCCAAGTGGAGCTAATTGGACAAATTTGGCCAAGTGGCCAGCCTATTTAAAGGGTGCCTCATGCAAGGATTAAGAGAGTTCCCCAGGGGAGTGTGATGAATCCAATTTAGTTTAATATAATGATTAATGATATACTTGGGAATAACATTGATGGTCTGCTTTATGCTGATGATGCTTAGGGCCAATGATTTTCCACGATAACGGAAAACGGACGGAATTCGCGGAATGAACACTTTGAAACGGAATTGCACCTTTGAAACGGAAACATCATTTTGTTCATACAAATCGCCCAAATTCCCCTGTATTTTGAGCTGCAAGGCTATATTTCTTTCAAATAAACACAACAACGATTGCAACGATGAACAAACATTAATTAAAGAACAAAACCACTGAGAAAATGTCACGTCTGCCCTGAACTCCGCTCCGGCCACGCCCCCTTTTCAACCGTTGACCCACACACCGCTAAAGTCACATTCAGTCACATTCACGCGCTCGTCTTCCCAATCGCATTTAAAACAAAAAATGTTTAGTCTTCTGTTCTGTTGATGGCTGGCAAACAACAATCTAAGAAGGGCACATATTATTCACTCATTTTAAACCATCAATCTACCTCAGGGTGAACAAAATGAGCTGAAACGGAAAAAAAAACGGAATTCACCAAATGTGAAACGGAAAATGGATTTTTTTTAAACGGAAAATCACTGGCCCTAGATGCTGTTATATGGAAGAGGGGAAGGAATTTTCCATACATAATTGATCAGATTCAAAAAGATGTTTAAGTTCTAGAACAATGGGGAGTGGACTGGGGTTTTAAGTTTTCTATTCAAAAAGCAAAGGTCATGTATATTACATGGAAGAAAGTACCTGGACATCTGAAAATGATGCTCTATAATCAACAATTTGAAAGAGGAGAGAAGTTCAAATATCTAATATAAACTGATGATGTAATTGCCCCACGTGAACGCCTCGCAAACTCAGTCTGAACCCTTATTAACCCCACTGCGTCACTTCATAACAGCAACAACATAAACTAAATCGATGTGGTTAAGAAGCTGGTTAGAAAATGGATGACATTAACAAGCGATACTTTAATCACTGTTTAATTTATTTGCATCAGACCATTGTTCAAAACTGTTTTTTAAAAGTGTCAGCAATAGCCTATATGAGCAAATCTGACGTGAAAAGATTTTTTATCATAGACGGAAGTTTCAAAACGATAACATACAGTGTAAGATGTACGATTCCCAGACGAGAAAACTGTCATGAATGCCAGAATTGTACCGCGAACTTCGTAAACGGAAATGTCTTCTTAGTTGCCCTCGAGAATGAGGTCCATTATTATTGCAATATACAACTATACAATAGTTATGAATACATTTTTGATTTACTATATCAGTAGGCTACTTTGTATGCACTAATTTCCCAATAGGCTACCGAGGCAAATTATATAGGTAGGCTATCCTCAAGGTCTGAAATGTACATCTGCCAAGCGCCAAATGCGTGTAGATTTTGCATTTGATGTGTAGGTTTCGGAAGCCACCCAACACTCTGACGGGTGACTTTTTTGCAATAAAATATCAGCATTGATGGCTTAGCGCTAGTAAGATGAATGTTACGTTAGCTCTAGTCCTGTCAGACAACTATAGCTGCTTGTGTAGCCTACTAGCTAGCGTTAACGTTACTTCAGAGGTACAGTACGTGAGGGACAAAGCCCTCAACAATAGCCTACATTTGTTTTTAGTAATAAAACCATGAAATTGGAAGAAATTGTAAACCATGAACAGGATACACACCACTTGCATTTTGGTCTCTTGTGCTCAAGCTCAGCCTCGCCATAAAGCACAGGCATTTAAATAACTCACAGCAGGGATGGATTAACGAACGGGCCTACCGGGCCCAGGCCCAGGGGCCCATGAGCTCAGGGGGCCCCTAGGCCAGAGCCTCTGCGTGAAGTCGCTGTTATGTATCTCTTATTTGTGGTTGAAAAAGGTGTATTTTATTCATTTGCTAATCGCTTTAATTGAGTGTACCTGTGCTGTGTTAGAAAAAGCTAGATTAATGCGACAGTGATCAAGCATAACTTTTTGGGACTGCTCAGGATACCTTATGTTATATATCCCCTCAAAATGGCAAACCTGTCTCTGCCATGGTTTTCATCATTTTTAGGGGGAATCGTCAGTAGCAATCTATAACAAAATTATACTGTATGCTTATCTTACATACACTATAGAAACTATTAAAAAACGATTCAATTAAATTAATAATTTCTTATTTTCTTTGTTATTTTTGTCATATACAGATATGCAATGATGATTGCTGGGTAATATGTATCTTGTTGTCCAATGTCAAGTCTCTATTTGATCATGTGATGAGACGATACGATATAGCTAGTTTAGGCGCAGAATCTGAAAGTCAAGACCTACAAGCAGGCACAGTAGGCTACACCTGCCGGACGACGCCTTTCAAACATAAAAGTGGTGATGCATGATTTGATTTTTCAATGGAAAGGATAGCCAGCCCATTCAGCCTCTCCTGCCCCAGGCTGCCCCTCAGGTAGGTCTTAATCCGTTTCAAGTTGGAAAAGAATCACTCGGCTGTTGCCCTGTCACATGTAATGTCAGAAACAATAGCAGGGCAGTGCACACCTCACCGAAGGTGGATGTTACAGAGTAAACTTTGACCTGTTTACTTTCCCAATACAATAGCCAAAGTATCTAATTCGACCGTAAAATCCAACACATTGGTTGTGTTTGTGTGTGCGTGTGCGTGCGTGCGTGTTTTGCGGGCGCACAATTTTTTTTTCGCGGGGGGGGGGGGCTTCAAAATATCCAGGCCCAGGGGCCCGTGGTTTCTTAATCCGTCCATGACTCACAGACATGTCATGTTGCACTTTGTTGCACATTGCTTTGTTTGCACTGTTCTATACTCGTTATTATCAATACAAAATACAATAATTTAACCTACAGTCTCTGACGACTGATTTTATTAACCACCATAATGCGTTATTATGCAGATTAAATGTAGGCTATGTATGATACGTTGCTAGTTGGATCTTGACTTCTGTCTTGTGTCACTTTATACGCATGCTCCATGTCTTCTTCTCCGTTTTCTTCAGTTGTCTGTAGCACCGTTACAGCGCCACCAACAGGCCTGGGAGATATACTACAGTGGATTCATTCAATCCGCTAAGTTTGTGTAAACGCAAATTTTCCTTGACACGGCTCCGTGTATACGCGATAAAAAATGAATCCGGATTCAGGCAATCTAGGGTTTGTGTAAACCTGGCCTAAGAGAGAGTACTGTGACTAGTGAATCTGTGCGTAGTGAATCTGTGCATAGTGCATCTGTGCTTAGTGAATCTGTGACTAGTGAATCTGTGCATAGTGAATCTGTGCTTAGTGAATCTGTGACTAGAGATATGTGCCCAGTAGAATTGTGCCTGGTTGAATGTAGCACTTCAAGGGTGTTTGTCGTTGTGATTTATGTTTTTTTTTTTTTGTGGGCATATGTTTGGGGCATATAATACTGGAGTCCCCCTGTTAAATAAAAAGAAATATTTTTGTATATAAGAAGCCACCATCTCGTGCACGTTCTTCCCCATCTTCACCACCAAGTCCAGTCACCACATCCCCCAAAAAAGTGGGTGGCCGCCTCGGTCCCTCACAATATATTTCAGAAAATTGCGTTCTCCACAATACATAGTGAAAAATAATGAAAACGTTTCAACACACCCAGCCAAACTAGATGGCCCAGTGTCCAGTTATCATCTCAACCATAAAAAACTCTTCATGTCTAAGTCCACCCACATAGCTGTATAGCTGTATGTGTCTGAAGCTGTTTTGTGAGCCAGCATCCATCGAGCCCTTGTCCTACAAAACCACTGTCTAGGCATATAGCCTAAAGTTTATGAACATACATACTCATTGCTGCTGTTATGGCATCCGGTATTCCGTCATAGGCTGAACACTGAGGCCAAGGCCTCAACTCCTTAACTCCTCCTCTCAGGTATGACGTAAGCGATCCATAAAAGTACTGTTGAATCATCTGCAGACGTGTTCAGGCTAGACCTATAGTGTGTTTGTCAATTTCAACATTGGTCAAATATAATGATGTAAGAAGTCTCAGACTTAATAACAACAAACATGTGAGGTCCCCTGAGTGTGCAAGTCTGTAGATCTGAATTGGCCGTTCGAGTGTGAAGAAGGAAAACCTGCATATGACTGACGGAGGGAACTTATGCAATAAGTAAAATATGCACTGACTGCATTCACAGAGGCCGAGAAACCATTAGTGACTCTAGTGACGAGATGTAGATTACTGTGACAAGGACATGGTTTCTTCTCGTGTCCATCACTCACACACCCACAGCTGTTATTATTCTCAGTCTTCAGAGCGGTAGAGCAAAAGAAGGGGGCTGGGCAGAAACAACCATATTTGATTTTTTATTTATAGTAGTTCTTCAGAGGGAGATGGTCCAGTGCAATCCTGATTGGCTGAAATATGTGGAAGAGCTGTCCTTATATAAAACTGCACATCTCGTTTAAACAGCTGTCCAGCAAAGACAGTCTGCAAAGATAAAAGATGGTCTGTAGCTATCCTGCAATTAAGCATGGTGGTAAAAATAGATTGATACAAAAGCCCTGTGGCAACAAGGTGTAGAAGAATCAACACTAAGGAAGTATATGTAAATTAAATTGCTATTGTTCAATAGCATCTTCTGAATTTTGATACCCTCCTGTGAAATACAGATTTCTGTGAACTACAGCTTAAGGCCACGTTTACACGAAGCCTAGATTGCCTGAATCCGGCAAATTTTTGGATCTGGGACCTTTTTTTTATCGTGTATACACAAAGCCGTGTCAAGGAAAATTTGCATTTACACAAACGTAGCGGATGAATCCACTATAGTATATCTCCCAGGCCTGTTGGTGGCGCTTTAACGGTGCTACAGACAACTGAAGAAAACGCATTGTGGTGGCTAATAAAATCAGTCGTCAGAGACTGTAGGTTAAGCGAAAAATAATTGTATTTTGTATTGATAATAACAAGTATAGAACAGTGCAACAAAGCAATGTGTATCAAAGTGCAACATGACATGTCTGTGAGTTGTTTAAATGCCTGTGCTTTATGGAGAAGCTGAGCTTGAGGACGAGAGACCACAATGCAAGTGGTGTGTATCCTGGATGTTTCATTGTTTACAAGTGCTTCCAATTTCATGGTTGTATTACTAACAACAAATGTAGGCTATTGTTGAGGGCTTTGTCCTTCACGTACTGTACCTCTGAAGTAACGTTAACGCTAGCTAGTAGGCTACACAAGCAGCTATCGTTGCCTGACAGGACTAGAGCTAACGTAACATTCATCTTACTAGCGCTAAGCCATCAATGCTGATATTTTATTGCAAAAAAGTCACCCGTCAGAGTGTTGGGTGGCTTCCGAAACCTACACATCAAATGCAAAATCTACACGCATTTGGCGCTTGGCAGATGTACATTTCAGACCTTGAGGGTAGCCTACCTATATAATTTGCCTCGGTAGCCTATTGGGAAATTAGTGCATAAAAAGTAGCCTACTGATATAGTAAATCAAAAATGTATTCATAACTATTGTATAGTTGTATATTGCAATAATAATGGACCTCATTCTCGAGGGCAGCTAAGAAGACATTTCCGTTTACGAAGTTCGCGGTACAATTCTGGCATTCATGACAGTTTTCTCGTCTGGGAATCGTACATCTTACACTGTATGTTATCGTTTTGAAACTTCCGTCTATGATAAAAAATCTTTTCACGTCAGATTTGCTCATATAGGCTATTGCTGACACTTTTAAAAACCGGTTTTGAACAATGGTCTGATGCAAATAAATTAAACAGTGATTAAAGTATCGCTTGTTAATGTCATCCATTTCCTAACCAGTTTCGAAACAACATCGATTTAGTTTATGTTGTTGCTGTTATGAAGTGATGCAGCGGGGTTAATAAGGGTTCAGGCTGAGGTTGCGAGGTGCTCACGTGGGGCAATTACATCATCGGGTTAGAAAGTGTGCGGATCGGGGTTTACACAAACACCAATCCACTGGCGGATTCAAATCTACTCACTTTGGAGACCCGATTCAAAAGTATGCGGATTCAGTGACCCAATCTGTCCGGTTTGTGTAAACGAAAGGTCGATCTGGACACATTTCTCTCCGGATTCAAGCAATCTAGGGTTCGCGTAATGTTCACTCAGACGATTGCGTTGCAATGCGTTGATCCAACGGATGACGGAGGAGGAGTCTGGCGCATGGGGTTGTGTTGATAACGGAGACGTTATAGTGAGATTGACAAGTCAACAAACCAATCACGCTGCTAGCAAGCTTCCAATTACCTTGTGGGTAGTAGCATGCTAACATTAGATAGGTGGCTCAGACACCTCGCAAATCCTCTGAGGCGTATTTTTCAGTTACAATAATGGGGTTTTTACATTGTAGTAGGGCTGTCAACGAATATTCTAAATTCGAATATATATTCGAATAGTTATTAAAAACTGAATTTCGAATGTGAAAATTAATTTAAAAAACACAACAGCGGCAGCAGCGACGCAACTGTCTGCTTTGCAAGTGGGCGCGCGCCTGAGGTAAGGGACAGGTCACAGGAGTCGCACTGTCTGGCACAGCAACAGTTGACTTGCGTGTAAGGTGCAGAACCCAGCTTGACCGCAGCAGAGAAAGTGATTGTAACCCCCAAAAATTAAAAAGAGTTATGTCTGGAAATGTTTCGGATTTTGGTCAGTTGATTGTAAACTTGTTGAGCCTACAGCTAAACTAGTGTGTAAGCTAAGTCAAGCTAGAGTTAGCTAACCATTCAACAACTAGCAACTTGAGGCTATGATGGAGATAATTTCCAAACACTGTTAATGACTTAAGAATATAATAATCAAGTGCCTTGTATTATTAATTACCTTATATGAATCATGTACTTATGTAAGCAGGAACATGGCTTTTCTGTGTTTCTGCGTGTGTGTAACTTAGAATATTAGGTGCCACTTAGTCTGTACATGTACAAGAGCATGTTTAGACCAGAAGTGATAAGAAGGTTCGAACTGTGCTTCTTCCGACCTTGCAAAACTTCCATCCTTGCCTCGGATATCAGAAATCCACCAGGTGTTTATCTCGCTGAACGCTAAACTTCTGTCTATATAAACCTTGTGCGATGTGTTTATCAGGGCTTCACTTTCATACTTGTTTTGTGAGTGAGCCCAATTGCAATTGTTGTTTGTCTAATAAATGTACTTATATGCAGCTCCGGAGTCCTGAGATAACTAGGGTGAATTTTCACCTATCAGGCTACATCTCCAAAATGTGCACCCAAGTGAATATGTCATAATATGTGGAACTTCAGCGAAACAGCCACGAGGCCTGCACGCAAAAATGTATTTTGTTCATATGCAAGGACATGAGGCCGATCAGTGTGGTGGATGGGATAGGCTTCAGGGAGTTCTGTGAAGCACTGGAACCGAGGTACCGTTTCCCATCCGTCACCAATAGAATCGTAGAATTGTATAACAGTGTGTGCCTCATTTTATTTTACGTTAACAGAAACATTACTAGTGTGGGCTAGTCGCTACTGTACTGACTAAAACAGCTTCATGCACTGGTTTGATTATTTGCCGTTTCATGCCAAAGAAAAGCTTCATGTTTACCACAGCCCAGCTCGCTCGGAGCATTTAATGTCGGTTCTATACTGTAAAACTTCAATTAATGTTAATAATATTTGTTTCGATCACTGAATGAAGCCTGCCATATTTGGGACAAGAATCGCAACCTTAAATTGCTTGCACGAAACTCTTGATCAGCACTCAGCATTTGTTTATTGTTGTTGTTCATTTAAACCGATATGCTCAGAGAGCCCGACGATGAGAGAGAGAGAGAGAAAGAAAGAGTGCGTGTGTGCGAGCGAGAGGCCAAGGTCTGCGGTCTTGGCCATTAGTTCATTTACTTATTTTTGTGTAGGTAATATGTTGTTAAATATGTTAAAACTGTTATTCACGTGCCTTAATGCACAACCAGATATTCGAATATGTTCGAATATATGTGTTTTTTTAAAAGGGAATATTCGAACTTCATTTTTGAGCAATTTTGACAGCCCTACATTGTACAGTTTCTATTTCTCGGTAACTTAAAAAAAATCTAAGCAAAAAAAAAGTCAACCTCGACGGATCAACGCATTCCATCGCAATCGTGTGAGCCGGTAGTAAACAGGGTCTAAAACATGTCAAAACCTTGCCAGGGTTTCAAAGAGGGGCGTGAGATTCTTAGAGGCCCTATATAAGCCAAGGATCAGGCACCAGGACTGTCAGTAGCAAGGTCGGCCAGCTCCTGGGAAACACGCAAAGAAGAGGCCCTTCTCTCTGTGGTGGAACTACTATCTAGCAAGCAACACAAAAGGCCCGGGAACAGTCAGAAACATGAGAGGCTCCTCACACTCCCAGAAGTCCCTATCGGTGAGCAACTCCAGCAGTGTGCGGGTGCAAAGTCCATCTCCTTCCCGCTGTAAGGGATCCTCCTACAGCCGCGGTCGTAATGGGTACCATGGTGGTGTGTCTGCTGTTGAGGTTGGCACAGAGATCCACCAGCAGCATGCAAACGAGAAGGAGGAAATGCATGAAGTGAATGTTCGCTTTGCCGGTTACATTGGGAAGGTGCAGGCCCTGGAACTGAGGAATGCCCAGCTGCAGGCAGAGCTGAACGCACTGCAGGGCCGCTTCAAGGGAGGCCCTGGTGGGCTCGGAGAAGAGTATGAGATCAAGTTCAAGGAGATGAGGGATCTGATCGAGGCCCTGACTGCACAAAAGGGCGCAGCTGACATTGAGAGGGGTTACATCGAGGAGGAGATAGACGTGTGGAGGCTCAAACTGGAGGAGGAGATGGCCCTCAAAGGTAAGCTGAGATGGATGAGTTAGAACTAGAACCTTGCTGGTTTATTAATCAGTGTTATAGCAAATAGGTCATACCCATCAATACTGTTACCTAGCACCATTCAACATATACTTTGGTCTTTGGCTGCTACAACTAGAAAACAATGAAGCAATAGTTCAAGTGATATTACGAGGTGGTAAGCCAAGAGCAACTAAGATGTGAGGTCTTATAGCTCTTCTAATGTCTAGAGTTGCCAACTCTACAACAATGCAGTGCAATGCTGACTATCTCTTACCCAATCTGTAATTCCAGAGGAGGCAGAGATGATCCTGCTAGAGTTCCGTCAGGATGTGGATAATGCCACGCTGCAGAAAGCCGACCTGGAGAGGTGTGTGGAACAGCTGCTGGCCGAGATTGAGTTCTTGAAGAAGCTGCATGATGAAGAGGTTGCTCTTCTCATGAAGCAGATTGAGGATTCCAAGGTCACTGTGGAGCTGGACTCAGACCGGCCTGACCTGGCTGCCTACCTGCGCAACATGCGTGCTGAGATTGAGGCCGTGGCTGCTCGCAATGTCCAGGAGGCAGAGAAGTGGTACAAGGGCAAATTCGACACACTGAAACAAACAGCCGGCAAACATGAGGACCAGATGAAGACCATGAAGGACGAGATCACCACCTTCCACAGTCAGGTGACTGAACTGCAGAATCAGATTGATGGCCTGAGAGCCAGTAATTCTGCTCTGGAAGCGCAGCTGGAAGGCATGGAGGCAGCTCACCAAGACAAGGTGGCAGGACTGGAGGACATCATTGATCAACTGGAGAACCAGCTCTGTGAGACCAAGATGGAGATGAGCAAATACATGCAGGACTACCAAGAGCTGCTACACATCAAGCTGAAGCTCGATGCTGAGATCGCCACCTACAGGAAACTGCTGGAAAGCGAGGAGAAGAGACTGGGAATCTCTACAGAAGGTAAGGCACCCATACTTAACTACATCCAACATTACTGTTTGGCACAGAAGCTTTTTTGAGTTCCATGCTTACCGTCTGTATCTTAGGATCTTACCATTTTCCCACTCCAATATATAATGCACACATATTTTTGATGACCTGAACTGAGTTAGAGCTTCAAACCAGAACTCCTCTGGAAAAGCTATTTTGAATGGCCACAGAACCAATTTACTCTTTTGGTCACCTATATTCAAAGTGAATTGAGCAGAGGACAGTCTTTCCCATTACCACTTCTGTTGTGCTCCAGACATGATTAGAATCAGCAAAGCATGAAATAATAATGTTACCGTGCTTATTGCCTCCACAGGCGAGAGCCACCCAGCCATCCAGGAATCTGCCTAAGGACCTCCACCCCTCCCAGGACACTCCATGCCTGTCTGTCATTCCCAGAGACCCAACACTGCACTGCACCCTCGTCCTGCTATGCCCTGGCTAACTTGCCCGTCTGGGGAACCCACATTCCTTACGCCATTTTGAGTAACAGCTAAGATGAGTTTGATGTGA
This sequence comes from Clupea harengus, assembly GCF_900700415.2. Lineage (NCBI taxonomy): Eukaryota > Metazoa > Chordata > Actinopteri > Clupeiformes > Clupeidae > Clupea > Clupea harengus. The sequence goes on along the minus strand of NC_045163.1, from coordinate 2,725,554 downwards.
AGGTGTTCCCAGGTGCTACTTAAAATAAAGCTGGACTTGAGTTCACTCTTACAGTTTCTACAGTGTTTTCGTGCTTGGGTGTATGTGTGTGATTTGGGTTTCGCAGGACAAACAGGACATTATACCAGGGTGCTGATTTAGTGCATCTGCAGCCACTTCCACATATTTCAAATGAACTTCTAAACACACCACAGTCAACATGTCCTTCTGCAACCATGTCTAAACTGGAATTGCATACAATTATTGGTATTGCACAGTACAACTGGCTGGAACTGTACAGCAAACACAAACTCAAAGGAAAGATAAAACCATGCCTATTATTGTTAAAATATCTGAAAAGCTCTCCACTCAGTTGCTAGCGTACCAACTGATACCACCTCACTGGTCACATAACATGTGGACAAAATGTGTGCGGGAGCAATTACAGAAAATACCTGTATTTAAAATTTCTGAACCAATCAAAATTCCTCCTGAAAGCAGACCTTGAAGGAGGTTGGAATGTCTTTGGCTAAACATACAGGGAAATGCAGAGGATAAGGGTAGGTTTTAAAGGAAAAGCTCTCCGGCCTAGCTTGCAAAACACACAGCATTAAAAAAGGCAAAGGTATGGATGTTCTCTCTAGTAAAGAACAACCAACCCAAGAGGGCACACACACTTATGCTCGCCTACAGAGCGATTGCTGGTTCTGCTCCCATCTACTTAAAAGCTCTTGTAAGGGCAAATGTTGCCCCCAGGATGCTGCGCTCGTCTAATGATGAGCGTCGTTTAGCACTGCCGGCTGTGTACGGCAATCTAGGCTATGCTCATTTGTAGCTCCACGTTGGTGGAACGAGCTACCTAGCACTACCAGAGCAGGGGCGTCCCTCTCTACCTTTAAGAAGCTCTTGAAGACCCAACTCTTCAGAGAGCACCTCCCTTCCTAACTTGCACTTCTACTAGTACTTAACTTGCACTTACGGTGCAAACCCATGACAGCGACGCGATACTCTTCCATCGCTTTGAGTGGGCGTGTTGTAGCGTGTGGAAATAGCATGACATGGCATGGACTAGTGAGCTAGTTAGCAATCTGATTGGCTGCTGCCGGGAAAAATCGCTTCTCATTTGCATAGGATTCAACTTAGTAATCTAAGTAATGTAGAACAGAGGACCAATTGGAGCTGTCATGGACAGAAAGTTCCGGCTTGCCAGAAGTTCCGGATGACGCAACGGATGACGTTACAATCAGCTGTTTTTCGCTTTTTCACGTGAATGATATAGCTAGAATCTTCATATCTAGGTGCTACTGCTAACTAGAGGTGGGGACTTGCTACGTGCCTTCTCAACTTGTAAAACAGCAATTAAATATCACAGCGGTTATTTTGAGATACTTTGTGATGCCGTTTCAACTTGTAATACAGCAATTAAATATCACCGCGGTTGTTTTGAGATACTTTGTGATGTTTCTTATTAGCCCGGCAGTACAAATGCATATGAAAAGCAATTGAAGTAATGCTAAACAATGTTCACAATACCATTTTTTTCTGATTAGATAGATACAATTTTCATGAAATACCGACGTGGTTCTTAAAGGTTGTTGTGAACAGAAAGCTAAATTGTTATTACTTCTGGAAGATCCAGAGCAGAGACGGTTAAAGCTAGCTGTATTTGAACATTGTTTAGCACTACTTCAATTACTTTTCATATGCATTTGTACTGCTCGGTTAATAAGAAACATCACAAAGTATCTCAAAACAACCGCGGTGATATTTAATTGCTGTATTACAAGTTGAGAAGGCACGTAGCAATTCCCCACCTTTAGTTAGCAGTAGCACCTAGCTATACCTGAGTGCCAAGAGTGCAGCTAACTGATGGCATACAAAATTAAGTTCCAGACATCCAAAGCTAGCTTTAAATAAATAGAATTGGTGATATTAAATTATTTGATCATGTTTATCGTATTTATCGCCGTAATTCCATAGTAATGTTCGGTGTGCCATGAAGATTATACATCATTCACGTAAAAAAGCAAAAAACAGCTGATCATAACGTCATCCGTTGCGTCATCCGGAACTTCTGGCAGGGCGGAACTTTCTGTCCATGACAGAGCCGTACACACCTTTTCTTGACGTCAGACATCTCCTGTGCCAGGAAGTGCATGTCCTTCCTGATCTCTCTCAGAGCGCCCTTGAACTCTTTCTTGTACTTGTGGTTCAAACGCTCCTGCTCACGCTGCTCCTTGGTGTTGCCTCGCTTTTTGCCATAGTCCAGCCTACACGTGAGAGGAAGACATGGACAGTGGGATGGGGAACACAGAACATTCTGAAATTCATTTGGAGTTGGATTTCAATTTAAAATAAGCAGCAATGTCTGTGTTTCATGACATACACAAATGATGTCCGACTTACACTTGAACAATTTTGAGCGTAAGAAGTTTGAGAGGAATGGGCTTCTTCTTGTCAAAAACAAGGGGCAGCTGCTGTGCAGGAGTCTCTGGTAGAGCCTCCAGAACCTCCCTGTGAAGCTCCTGCAGAGGAGGCAAGTGGATAGGAGGTTATAGGAGGTTATAGTGCATTCCTCCACAGTGCTATTTTATAGTGCATTCCTCCTCCAGTTTGGTATAAAGGAGAGTTGGTTGCCTTTTCCGAAACCAAGCCTTCTGTACTTTTGTTGGCTCTTGCAGAATTTCGGCTAATGTCTGGTGACATTGGAGGTGCTAATTGTTGTGTATTTGCACTTGCACAACATACATTAAATAAACACCAGAGTAAAGTTAACAATGCCTTTACACGTTACAAGCATGAACCTTCTGCTCTAGTTCAGTGCGCCACTCAGTACTACATCAATGGTATCACATAACAGAAAAGTAGTTCCTATAACTTTAACTAAAAGTAGTTCCCATAATAGATATTTATGTGAACATAACATTTCCTCCTTTGCAGCATTGATGTCCATCTCATAGCATATAGGCCTAACGGTGCAAACCCATGACAGCGTAACGATACGCTTCCAATGCTTTGAGTGGGCGTGGTGTTAATCGCTCCTCATTTGCATAGGATTAAACTTTTTCCAACTTTTTTCGCTCGCTTCGGCCAAAATGGTGGTCTACGTCACAACGGATTGCCTCCTGTTGAAATGCATGGGATTTAGAATTCCAACGCTACGCTGTCATGGGTTTGCACTAGGGCTGCAACTAACGATTATTTTAGTAATCGATTAATCTATCGACTATTTTTTCGATTAATCGACTAATCTAATGATTATTTCCCATAGCAAATTAAAATAACGACTCAAAATGTTGGAGTAACAAATGTAATCATCATAATACATAAATTAAATAGTAATACAAATTAAAGTGCAAATATGCATTTAAAACTAAAGAGAAAGTGCAAATAAAGTTTTAAAAGTAACTCAAATTAGCAATCAAGCCTCTGCAAGTGCAAAATAACGCAAGAATAACTGGGCTGCAAGTGACATTCAAATTCAACTTATGAAATATATTTTTTTCCCACAATCTTTTGTTTGAAGAATGCTAAGTGGAGGAGGTTAACTATTCAGAACAAACGAAAATACAGGCTACTCTGATAATTCACTGATTTACTACATTGCACTTAACATAACTAAAATAGCGTTAGCAAGCATCCTCCATGAGACGTTCTGTTTTCCAATATGTAAGCTTAGTTAAACCTTACTATAAGTTATAGATATATCATATATGTCTATGGTAATTTCTGCTAGACACTCACTGTTCTTGTGCTCCCACAGCTCATTCTCTTTGAAATACTGGAATAGTGCTTCTTTAACTACTAATAATTGACCATCATTGAGAAAAATGACAACTTTTCTGTTAGCCATATCTCATATGCAGCAGCTACTAAAGCTAGCTTTGTGTATTGTTTCCATGGTAACATGAGCAGTCTCAGAATAATTCGCTTTTCTGTCGGCCATTTCTGATATGCAGCACATGAAGGTACGAGAACGGAGGGCAAAGAAAACGGTGCATGATTTGTATGCTAGGCTATTTGCAGATTATGTTCAATTTTTCTCAATGATGGTCAATTATTATTAGTTAAAGATGCACTATTTCGCACTTCCTATAGTGCATTGCAATGCCGAATGAAAATTACCGGTAGCTCTGCTAGCGTCTGCCAAAAAAAATAAATAAATAAATAAATTAAAAAATATATATATTTTTATTTTTTATATATTTTATGAAGCGTCGACAATAAAAATCATCGTCGACAATTTTTCACAATCGACATCGTCGATTTCGTCGACTAATCGTTGCAGCTCTAGTTTGCACTAGGGATGGGCATAATTAATCGACGATCGATTAATTGATCATTAAGAATTTCCTCTATGAAATTATTTTTTCATCGATTAAAACGAATGCATGTTCTGTTGCGTAGTGTGCGTGTAATTTATTTATTTTAGGGCTGTCAAAGTTAACGCGTTATTCTATGAGATTATTTTGGCCGAGACTAATGCAATAAAATATTTGAATGCAACTTTGTTTACTTCCGGTGCGCGTTGACCCATGGCACGAAACCGCCGCGTGTCTGCAGTCAGTTAGATAGAAGAGACCGAGACGGTAGTTGAAGATGGAGAGAGCTGAGGGATTGTTGGGCGGAAAGTTTCTGTTTAAGAGGCAAAATGACAGAACAATCGACAAAACTAAAGTTGTATGTAGCATTTGTCAAGCTGAATGTAGCTATCACAGAAGCAGCTCGTCTTTAAGTTATCACCCTAATGCAAAGCACCCGACAGAAAGCAGTCCCAGGTTAGCTGGTCGCCAACGCACACTCCACGACTTCTCTAGGAAATGAACTAGACCAGTCCGTGAAAAGGTTACCAACGCTGTAGCAGTTTAGGTTGCCGGTGACTGTCGGCCCATCAACATAGTTGAAGACGGTGGGCTGACTGAGGTGATTCGAATTGCTTCAGGGGACAATTCTTACGATTTACCGTCGAGGGGCACCATTGTGTCTCGCATACATTCCTTGTATGACGGCGAGAGAGCACGAAAAAAATACAATTAAACAGTGTCTAAAATACACGGTCTGAAGTGATTACTCGTTAATTTATAAGATTTAGTCTTTAGAATAAAACAAACTTTTAATCACGATGAATCTAGATGAATGAATTTCAAAATGTGAGATTAATTAGTTAGAGAGAAAAAAAAAGTTGTGTTTATGAGCACCGGCTTCTAGCTGTCGGCTCCGCTGCTTAAGAGTACAGCAGTGCATATTTTCAAGTGTAACCATTGAACGGATCCCGTTTAACTGCCACAAGAGTTGTCCATCTTGTAAGTTTAACTGCCACAAGAGTTGTTCATCTTGTAATAAAGATCTCAATGAGGAAACACGCTGTGTTTTTTCTATTTTCACTGCATTTTAATATAGCCTATAAATAGTGAATTTTAATATAAAAATATTAATGATTAATCGAAAATCGATCGTTAATTCTCCCGACGATCGATTAAGACAATTTAATCGAATGCCCATCCCTAGTTTGCACCGTAACAGAAAAATCATATCCATATCTATACAGTGGTGGAATGTAACGAAGTATTTTTACTTCGTTACTTTACTTAAGTACATTTGTACGTATCTGTACTTTACTTAAGTAAAAATAATAGTGCATACTTTTTACTTTTACTCCATTACATTTTTTTGCTATTATCTATACTTTTACTCCGCTACATTTCTACAATATGTGCTGTTACTCGTTACATTTTATGAACATAGTTTCGCCAAAATGTTGCCTACACAAAACTATGGATTGCGTTGCTGTTTTGGAAGTTTAAACCAATCAGGTGGCTCTATCAACTCCAATGCTATCAGAGTGCGCGTTTGGCAGCAGCACTAGCGGTAGCTTTGCCTGTTATAGTTGAACATTCAGCCTGATTACTGCCTATTCAACATGGATCCAGAGTCGGCCTGAACTGAGCCCTCTGATATGAGCCACCCTTGGCCCTATTTAAAAGATATGTTCGAGTTCAAAGGCCCCAAGAATGACTCCTGGAGGTTTCAATGCCTTTCCTGTCTCCCTCAAAAAAAGGAGTTGCTAGCCTTCAATAATTCGCCCTCAAATTTAAAGTAGCATATCGAGGTAAGCAGAGTGATTGCTATGCTAAGTTAATGTCCCTGACTATTGAATATTGATAAATGTATTTAATTCGTTTACTGACATGATATTATAATGTTATCTAGCGAAATGCATGTTGACATACAGCAATAGCATCAAAAAAACATGATTGGACCTTCATTATATATTTAACGTAGTGGTAAGATAAAGCTGGTAGGTTAGGTATGTCAAGCTAGCGTGCCTTGTTCTGTCCATTTGTTTTTCATGTTCCATGTTTCCCTGCTTTACACCTTTACAATTAATTAAAAGATTTAAAGATATCACATGGTGTCTTTATTGGTTTGTCTTAATGGTATTAACTTTGCAAATAATCCCTGGTAGATAACTTGTCATCCGCAGAATTGTAAGATATAGTGTGAACAGTATTACAGATGGTAGGCACAATAAGTACACCAACCTTTCCAATTAACAAATGTTGTTGCTTGTACTAGTAGTGACATCTGTAGAGGCATTTATTACCAGTAGCTATTTCTTTATCAAAATGGCACAGCCTAGACATTGAGAGACAACCCATTGCGTGAGTACTTTTACTTTTAATACTTAAAGTAAATTTAAAAGTAAGTACTTTTTACTTTTACTTAAGTAGGATTGTTGATGTAGTACTTTTACTTTTACTTTTATCTTCCTGGGTACTTGTACTTTTACTTAAGTACTAAACTGCAGTACTTCCTCCACCACTGTATCTATATAATGGAAACCTCATATCCATTACTGCCAATTAAACACTGCCAATGTTACACATACATCTTAACATGTGTTGAACACTTAAAACACTAAGCTAACACACAAACATTAAACATTAAACATTAAACATGAGACATTGACAATGCATGGCTCTTTTTTTTTTTTTATAATTCCAGCCTTTGAGGACGGTGAGCTCTTTCAGGATAGCGTCTCTCTTGAGGCTATGGGTCCTGAACAGGAACCTCGGGGCCATTCGCATTGACAAGTGTGTCAGGTTTGTTGTTGCCATCATCAGGAGGAGTCTCTGAATCCGGGAACATGAATTCATCCGAATCCTCAGGAACAGGAGTGTCATCCTCTGTGTTTTTGTTGGTCGCATGGTGAGTTGTTGCATCCAGCAATTGATCAACATGGCGTCGTCAGATGACCCCACGTCCGATCTTCACGGTGTATGTCAGAGGCCCTGTCTTGGACAGGATCTCACCACGCTGCCATTTCTGCTTGGACTGTCGGTAATCCCTTGCCAACACTTGTTGTCCAATTACAACGTTTCTGACATGTAGTGGTCCAGCTTTGATGGACTGTCAGCGTCACATCTCTGCGTAGGTCAAGTTTCAGCAAATCTAGACGTGACCTCAGTCGCCTTCCCATGAACCATACAGCTGGAGCTTGACCTGTTTTAGCATGGTCAGTGTTTCTGTACGCATGTAGGAACTTTGCCATCTTCTCAGGCAGTGACACCTGAGTATTGCCCATTGTTTTCATTGACTGCTTAAACGACTGGACAAAGCGCTCAGCAAGCCCGTTAGTAGCAGGATGGTAAGGTACAGTGGTGGTATGTTTGATACCATTTTACCGGACCAATGACTGGAACTCTTCTGATGTGAATTGACCATTGTCACTGACGAGTCGCTCAGGCAATCCTGTTCTTGCAAAGAGTGTGCGGAGAACTTCTACTGTTTTTGTGGATGTGGCATTTTTCACTATGAAGACTTCTGACCACTTTGAATACGCATCAACGACAACAAGAAACATACGGTCCAGGAAAGGCCCTGCATAGTCTACATCAGTGTTTCTCAAACTTTTTCAGGCCAAGGACCACTTAGCCAATAAAAAAAAACTCGCGGACCATCTAACTAAATAGTATATCCCCGGAACAACAGGCCTCCTACCCAGACCTGGCACCAGACAATTGTTAGCGGCACATGATTTTCGCGGGTGGGCACTCCTTTTTTTATCGGTAGGCTAGTTATAGATATGACAATGCGCTAGGCAAAGAATCTGGAACCCTGCTCCATGCGTGACTTGGTTAAGTTACAAACTATAGTTCGCTCACAGCCTCATTCTCCCATCACACACTCAGACACGCCAATGTATCACTAAACACCAATAAACACAACGATGCGCATACCGACCACGCGAACGCAGTAATTCACTACCAAGCAGCGGGAGAAAAAAAATGCTGTTTGAATGCAGCTCCGCAGCGGGAGTGACCCTTCTCCTTGTCTATGTCAGAGGCATTCTCATTTAATTTTCTTTTCATTGTGCCTGTCTTAAGCCACCGATCCATGACCTTCTTAATAGATTAGGCTACTCTTTAATAGATTAGGCTTCTACTGACTGTGTTCTCTTCGTTCTGAGTTGCATGTTAGAAATGTCGCAATAATTTACTTGTGGCCGTCGCGGACCACTACGGGGCACTTGCGGACCACCAGTGGTCCGCGGACCACACTTTGAGAACGACTGGTCTACATGGATCCTTTGCCATGGAGCAGTTGGCCACTCCCGGCTGTGGACAGGGGCAAGTGGAGGCTGCTTTTGTTTCAGCTGACATCCAGAGCATGTCTTGGCTAAATCTTCAATCTGGTGATCAATGCCTGGCCGCCATATGTAGCTCCTGGAAAGGCTCTTCATCTTTACAACACCCATATGTCCTTCATGAAGTGCTTCAGGGACTCTGGAGCGCAGCTTGGGTGGCACTATGGCTCTGGTGCCCCACATGATGCACCCATGACACACAGATAGCTGCTCACCTCGACTGAAGTATTCAGGTAAGCCCACTGTGTTTTTGGCAGGCCACCCCTTCATCGTTAGCTCAAGGACCTTTGCTATAGTTGGATTTCTGCTTGTCTCGTTTGATCTGTGCACTGGTAACAGGTAAGTTCTCCATATGGGTCAAATGAAACATCTCGGCTGGATCTGAAGATGTATCGTCCTCTGGTTCACATGGCAAGCGCGAGAGTCCATCAGCATTTCCATGCTGTGTCGTTCCCTTGTACTCTATCACATAGTCATGTCCACATAAGAACAATGACCATCTTTGTAAGCGTGCAGCAGTCATAACCGGAATGGATTTCCTTGGGTTAAAAATGCCCACTAGGGGTTGGTGATCTGTAATCAAGGTGAAGCATTTCCCATACAAATATTGGTTGAATTTCTTCACATCCCATACAAGGCTCAATCCCTCTCTATCAATTTGTGCATAATTCTTTTCGGCAGCACTTAAAGACCTAGAGGCAAGGCTATAGAACTGTTACGACCCTGGCGGATCTAGGCCCCGCCCCATGATATTTGCATGCCTGTTCTGTCTCCTCAGCAGGAAATGGGGAGCAGGTGTACAACAGGTGTACCCCATGATTGGATGGCTACAAAAGCCTTGATCCGATGGCAGTCGGGAGAGCGTTGGATTGGTCGTTGGTGTTTGAATAGAGATTGGTTTTGGATTGTCGTTGGTTTTGGAGTGTCGTTGGTTTTGGATTATCGTCGTCGTTTGTTTATATTACCATTTAGCTGACTTTACATTACATCTTTTGTTTCTCTCCACAACCCTGACATTCACCACACGTTTTCCTATAATTATTAGATAAATATATACTTGTAACCCTTAATAAATAACTTATTATTATTATATCATAAATTCTGCGTGGCCTCCCCTTTATGTTTCGTGCCCGTGAGCTGGGTTCGTTACAGAACGTTCTGAGCCGTCTGGCATTTTGTGGGAGAGGACAGCACCGATGCCATATGGCAATGCATCGCATGCCTAGCGAAGAGGTAAGTCTGGGTTGTAGTGAGTCAAGACCTTTTCTGACGTTATCAGTTCTTTTGCTGTCTTGAATGCCAGGTCACAGTGTTTAGTCCAATTCCAGGTTGCCTTCGCTTGCAGGAGGTTGTTCAATGGATGGAGTACTGTCGCTATATTTGGCAGGAATTTATGATAATAATTTATCAGACCCAATAAGGAACGAACCTGGGTGACGTTACAGGGCTTAGGTGCTTTCAGAACAGCGTCAATTTTGTCCTGTGATTTGTGGAGGCCCTCTCTATCTATTCTGTGTCCACAGTACTCAATGGAGTCTTTGAAAAACTCACATTTGTCCTTATTGGCTCTGAGTCCACATTCAACTAGTCTTGTTAGGACCATGGACGGATTAAGAAACCACGGGCCCCTGGGCCTTGACATGTTGAAGGGCCCCCCCCCCCCACCCTCCGCGGAAAAAAATGTGTGCGCCCGCAAAACACGCACGCACGCACACGCACACACAAACACAACCAATGTGTTGGATTTTACGGTCGAACTACATAGATACTTTGGCTATTGTACTGTAACAGGTAAAAGTTTACTCCGTAACATCCACCTTCGGTGAGGTGTGCACTGCCCTGCTATTGTTTCTGACATTACATGTGACAGGGCAACAGCCGAGTGATTCTTTTCCAAATTGAAACTGATTAAGACCTACCTGAGGGACAGCATGGGGCAGGAGAGGCTGAATGGGCTGGCTATCCTGTCCACTGAAAAATCAAATCATGCATCACCACTTTTATGTTTGAAAGGCGTCGTTCGGCAGGTGTAGCCTACTGTGCCTGCTTGTAGGTCTTGACTTTCAGATTCTGCGCCTAAACTAGCTATATCGTATCGTCTCATCACATGATCAAATAGAGACTTGACATTGGACAACAAGATACATATTACCCAGCAATCATCATTGCATATCTGTATATGACAAAAATAACAAAGAAAATAAGAAATTATTCATTTAATTGAATCGGTTTTTTAATAGTTTCTATATCATTTTGTTATAGATTGCTACTGACGATTTCCCCCTAAAAATGATGAAAACCATGACAGAGACAGGTTTGCCATTTTGAGGGGATAAATAGCATAAGGTATCCTCAGTGGTCCCAAAAAAGTCATGCTTGATCACTGTCGCATTAAACTAGCTTTTTCTAGCACAGCACAGGTACACTCAATTAAAGCCATTAGCAAATGAATAAAATACACCTTTTTCAACCACAAATAAGAGATACATAACAGCGACTTCACACAGAGGCTCTAGCCCAGGGGCCCCCTGAGCTCATGGGCCCCTGGGCCTGGGCCCGGTAGGCCCGTTCGTTAATCCATCCCTGGTTAGGACTGCTTCCAGATTAGCAAGATGAGAGCTTTCGTCATGGCCTGTCACAATAATATCATCTAAGTAGCACTGTGTGCCGGGAATGCCCTGGAGAACCTGATCAATAGCACGCTGCCACACTGCAGGGGCAGACACAATGCCAAAAACTAGCCTATTGTACCGAAAAAGACCTTTGAGAGTATTGATATACTTCTTCGATGCATCATCCATTTCCAAGTCATTCTTTGAACATTTTTGCCCACCAGCTAAAGATGCAAAAATGTCTTCTATGCGTGGCAACGGATATTGGTCTGCATGTAAAACTGGGTTGACAGTAAGTTTGAAGTCACTGCATAGCCGTATTGCACCATTTTTCTTGACTACGGGTACAATTGGTGTTGCCCAGTCCGACCATTCAACTTTCGTCAGAATGCCTTGGTCTTATAGGGGACAGGAAGTGCTTTCATGAACTTGGGCGATGCATGTTCATCCACTCGTGTGCTTTAATTTGTTTGAGGGTTCCAATGCCCTCTTGGAACACTGGCGCTGCCTGTGGTAATAGCAGGTTCAACTTTTCCTGTGTAGCTACACTGCTTTCATTCTGACTGACCTGCATTGCCTTAATGGACTGCCAGTTAAGCTGAATCATTTGCAGCCAATCACGTCCAAATAACAGTACTCTTCCACGTGGTAGCACATACAAATCCAGAATTTTCTTTTTGTTTTCATATTTCACCTTCACCTTGAGTTTTCCTAGTTGCGCCACTTTTTCTCCTGTATATGTTTTCAGTAACACTGGGGTGCGTTTCAGTTTCAGATTTGCAAATTTTCTTTGTAATCTTTCAATGATATCAGTGAAAGCGCAGACCCAGTATCAAGTTCCATTTTTAAGTTCTTCCCTTCAATCTCTGGGGTCAACCATATCATTTGTTTGTCACTGTCTGCTATGGAGTGGAGTTCTATGTATGCCAGACTTGTGTCAACATCATCCGATTTTGATCCACTTCATTCATTTCGTGTCATTCATTTCATTAACTCTTTTATCCTTTCTCCTATCTCTGTGCTTTTCCTCATTCTGTTTCATTTTACACATTCTCTGTATGTGTCCTTTTCGATTGCACAGTCTACAGTTCTTATCACGAAACCAACAGTCTGCTTGGTCATGAGAGCTTTTTCCACATCTAGAGCATGCAGCTCCTTTCAAAGTCAAAGTAGCTTTATTGTCAATTACTTCACATGTCTATATCAACAGGCACAACAGATAGGACAAGACATTTCCTAATACTAAGTAAACATAAACATTCACGTAGAGTGGTTATAAATACGTAATACAATCTTAAACGTAATACAAGTGATAAAAGTGCAGAGTCCTGAGTGATTTTTAGGGGAGGGGGGGGGGATTTCAGCTTCCTGTCAGACTGGAGGATATGGATATGGCTGGGGGGAGTGAGGGGAGAGAATTTAGCTTCCTGACAGCTTGGTGTATGAAGTACACTGGGTATTAAGTTGTGAATTTGTTGACATTACATTGATATGCAACTTTCTTTTGCAATTCTATGGCATCCCTTGACACAGTTTCCATTGCTAGGGCATTTTCCAATGCCTTTGCTAATGTCAAGTCTTTCTCGGTCAGGAGCCGTCTTTGTATGCCTTCATTATGCATGCCGCACACAAGCCTATCTCGGAGTGACTCATTCTTTTGCTGGTTTTGGTTATGAAATCTGAATCTCTCCGCACTGAAGAGGGGTTTTGGGATAAAGTGATCCTGTAGCAGTTTAGTTATGTTCTTAAACGATTTAGTGGCTGGCTTTTGTGGTGCTGTTAAACTTCTTAGCAGATGGTAGGTTTTAGCGCCCATTACAATTAGCAAAACTGTCATTTTCCTGTCATTTTCAATTCGGTTAACAAAGCAATATTGTTCCAGTCTCTCAATAGAATTGTCCCATTCCTCCACATTACTGTCAAAAGCATCCACACCTCCAATAACACCAACCATAATTTCGTTTTGATTTCAGTCTCTTTTCCTCTCTCTTAAGTTGTTTTTGTTACTCACGAGACCGTTGTTCCACCCGTTTCACTGTTGCAAGGGGGAGCTAGCTTGCTAGCATTCGACAAGGCACAAATTTGCAGACGGGAAATTTCCATTAAAGCTTCTGCACACGCAATGTCTTTCTTTAGAATCCTCGTCGCCAATTCTGTTGTGTATTTGCACTTGCACAACATACATTAAATAAACACCGGAGTAAAGTTAACGATGTCTTTACTGGATTTCTTTTAACACTTTACAAGCATGAACCTTCTGCTCTAGTTCACTGTATCAATGCGCCTCTCAGTATTACATCAATGGTATCACATGACAGAAAAGTAGTTCCTTATCGCAGTTCACTGCGATATAACACAATGGTACATGACGAATGTCATGGCTACAAATCGAAGCATTTATCTATTCACGCCTGAAAGGCCGCGAGATCTGTCAGCGCGCGCTCCTGGCCCCGCCTGCCAGGAGTACTATAATACCATTACGCGCGCCCAGATCTGCCTCTTTTGAAACTTCGCAAGACGGAGTGAACATCTCTGAGTATATCTCAAACGCTTACCACAGTCAAAAGAGTTTGTGTGCTTTCGCTCTCTACGGGTTGGTGAGTTATCGGGTTCCTTAACCCTCACTAGCTCAGGGCGCCACGAAATTCATTGGCTTAATTCATTGGCTTAATTTCATTCGAAAGTAGTTGCTGCTATCCTTGCTGCCTGGCTGGCTAAGTCTCTGACTAGCCTGCTGGCTTGCTAACAACGTGTTCGTTGCAGATAGTGTGCTTGTGTTTAACATTCTTCTCTACTTTCAGATTGATAAAGATGGCCAGACACTACCCCGACTGCGGTCACGTCCGTCCCAAGGGCGACCGCCACCGTCGGTGCGTGACCTGCCTAGGCAGGGACCACGCGGAGGGCGCCTTCTCAGGCGAAGCCCCTGTCTGTCCCATCTGTGCTAGCCTCCCGCTAGCTAAGGCTACCAGGCGCCTTGCGTTCTGGAAGCGCAAGGACGCCGAGGAGACTGCACTAGTTCCATCCGGGGCTGACGCCCCCGTAAGAATGAGTGCGTCTTCAGCCTTGGACTTGGTGAGCGTGAGCAGTCGCCTTGCGGCGGCAGCTCCGCTCCCGGGTCTCTCCCCGTCTCCGCCGCCTGTCAGCCCTGGGGCTGCGGGCAGCGAGGCGGAGGAGCTTCAACCAAGCGGTGTCCAGGCAATCCCCCACGAGGCGCTCGAGCTGGACATCAGCCTGGATGATGATAGTCTGCTAGACTTCTCCGATGGGCACAGCTCAATCGCGGAAGCAATGCAGACGAGCCATGACGTCAGGTTGCGGGTGGAGACACCTCCTACCTCGTCTCGGCTCCTGGGCCAGCAACTCCACGAGGTTGCGCTGACAGCAGCCAGCTGCCTCGGGCTCCCTCTCCCTCCCCCTCCCAGTGTGCGGTCCTCGCTGCTGGACGGGGAGTTCTATGCTGGCCCCGCCACGTCAGTTCCCTCCAGCATCCCCTTCTTTGAGGAGGTGCACGAGGAACTGCAGGCGACATGGGCGATACCCTACTCGGGCCGAGCCCCGGTGCCGGGGTTCGCGCCCTACATGCAGCTCCACATGGCTAAGGAGAGGGGCTACCTCTCCTTTCCTCAGGTGGAGGATGCAGTAGCGGGCTACCTCTCGCCCGCATCCCCCACGATGCGTCTCGGCCAGAAGCCTCTCCTGCCCACGCGGGTGAGCAGACACCAGGCTCAGCTGGCAGAGAAGTCCTACTTGGCTGCAGGGCAGGCTGCCTGCACGACCAATACGGCTGCATTGCTACAGCGCTACCAGGCAAAGCTCCTGACTGAGCTTGCCTTGTCGCTGGGGGAAGATCACCCGTCTGTGGCAGAACTCCGTCGCGCGACGGATCTGTCGCTCAGACTAACTCGGTGCACGGCACAGGCACTGGGGAGGGTGATGGGTGCCGCGGTGGCTACCCAGAGGTCTCTGTGGCTATCACTGGCTAAGCTGTCAGACAGAGAAAAAGCACCACTCCTCGACGCCCCGGTCTCTGTTCAGGGCGCCTTCGGGGAAGCAGTGGTCACAATGGCTGCCAAGTTCGAAGAACAGCAGAAGAGCAGAGAGGTATTCCAGGCTTGGATGCCTCGCTCTAGTGGCGCGGGTGAGACGTCCTCCTCAGGACACACCACACCCGCACCGGGCCGGAAGAGAAGCGGGTTCCGCTCGCCAGCGCCTCCAGCAAAGGTATCCACCGGGCGAGGCTGGCAGAGACAACCCTTCCGCCCTCCAGCGCAGCCTGCAGCACAACAACCAGCTGCGCGCCCTGCCCAGGGCGCAGCCCAGGCTCCGCGGCAGCACTCCGCTCGCCGCGGGCGAGGCAGAGGGAGACCTCAGGCTCCCTGACCGTGACAGTCAGCCACTCGTCACACAGGGGGGAGCGGTGGAGCCCACACCACCTCCAAAGAAATCAGCCCGTTGCTCACATGTGGAAATCATGTCCAGCACGGTAAGCAGGTTTTCACAAGCACCACAATCATATGTCCTAACTCCTGTCCCAGATGGCGCAGTGCCCAGGCATGCTTGTGCAACTCCCCCCGCGATGCACACAGTGCGATCGCACCCCCAATTTTTTTTCGAAAACATGAGGGGGCAGCCCCAGATCTCGTCCCCCTCCCTAGGCGGAGTGGGTGTAGATCTAGGCTTAGACCCATTGACCATGAGCGGGTTAGTCCCCGACAAATTCAACTCAGAGCACAACCTCCCCGGTTGTGCAGAAAGTTGGCGCGCATGCGCAGTGTCACCATGGGTGCTAAAGACGGTCTCAAAGGGTTACGTTCTGCAGTTCGCCCGTTCCCCTCCGCCTTTCAGCAGAGTAATACAGTCTGTAATACAGCGAGAACAGTCTCACTTCCTACGGGAAGAGATTATCTCCCTGCTCAGAAAAAATGCCATAAGCAGAGTTCCTTTCAAAGAAAGGAATGCAGACTTCTACAGCCGTTACTTCCTCGTACCCAAAAGAGACGGGAATTATCGGCCTATATTAGATCTACGTGTGTTAAACAAAGCACTCATGCCGCTGCGGTTCAGAATGTTGACCCCACGCAGGCTTGTGCAGTTTATAAGGCCAAACGATTGGTTTATCACGATAGACTTAAAAGACGCTTATTTCCACATTCCGATCCACCACAGACATCGGAAATATCTGAGGTTTGCGTTCGGAGGAATAGCGTACCAATTCAACGCACTCCTCATCCTCCTTGACCTGAGTGCGGCCTTCGACACAATCTCCCACACCATCCTCCTCAACAGATTATCCTCCATCGGCATCACTGGCATCCCCCTTGACTGGTTCCACTCCTATCTCTCAGACCGCACTCAGTTCATCCAACTCAAATCCTTCCGTTCCCAACCGTCCCCTGTCTCCTCTGGTGTCCCCCAGGGCTCTGTCCTGGGTCCCCTCCTTTTCATTACTTACCTCCTTCCCCTTGGCCTTATTTTCCGTAAATTCAATATTCTTTTTCATTGCTATGCGGATGACACCCAGCTCTACCTCTCCACCAAGCCCAACTCCATTCTTCCTCCCTCATCCTTGACAGATTGCCTTTCTGCACTTCATACCTGGTTCACCTCAAACTTCCTCAAACTTAACAGTGATAAAACCGAAATCCTTTTAGTCGGTACTAAATCCACTCTACTCAAAGTTGACAGTTTTTCCCTCTCAATTGACAGCTCCATAGTTTCCCCCTCCCCCCAGGTAAAGAGTCTGGGTGTCATCGTCGACGGCTCACTCTCCTTCAAATCTCATATCAACATCACCACCCGCACCGCCTACTTCCATCTCCGTAACATAAATCGCCTCCGTCCCTCCCTCACCCCCCACACCACCTCTATTCTTGTACATAGCCTTGTCACCTCCCGTATCGACTACTGTAATTCTCTCCTCTTTGGTCTCCCCCAGAAATCCCTCCATAAGCTCCAACTGGTCCAGAACTCAGCTGCCCGTATCATCTCCCTCACCCCCTCTTTCCACCACATCACCCCCATCCTACAGCAACTCCACTGGCTTCCAATTCACTTCCGTATCAACTTTAAAATTCTTCTTCATACTTTTAAAGCCATCCACAACCTTGCCCCTCCTTACCTGTCTGACCTCCTTCACACTGCCACCTCCACCCGCTCCCTCAGATCCTCCTCTTCCATCCACCTAACTGTCCCCTCTGCCCGGCTAACCACCATGGGGAGCAGAGCTTTCAGCCGCTCTGCTCCCAAACTCTGGAACTCACTCCCACCTGACATCCGAAACATTGACTCCCTCCCTCAGTTCAAATCCTCTCTCAAAACCCACCTTTTCAGGATTGCATTTTCACTGTAGTTGCCATGCTGTTTTTACTTGCACTTTTAATTTTAATTGTTTTGTTATTTGTTTGCTCCTGTTTTAAATTGTAAAGCGTCCTTGAGTGACTTGAAAGGCGCTGTGAAATAAAATGTATTATTATTATTATTATTATTACTCCCATTCGGCCTGTCCCTAGCGCCGAGGGTATTCACAAAGTGCGTAGAGGCAGCTATCGCCCCATTACGTCTACGCGGCTTACGCGTGTACAACTATTTGGACGACTGGTTAATTGCTTCCCATTCAAAAGCTGCAGCGGTGCAGGATGGCCATCTAGTGGCGGCGCACCTGTATCGACTGGGTTTTGTTGTAAACAGAGAGAAAAGCGTTCTCTGCCCCAGGCAAGTTACGCATTTTCTGGGTATGATCTTAGACTCCACCTCCATGGAGGTCAGGCTGTCTCAAGAACGGATAAGTGCCATCAAAGCATGCGTGCGCCAGTTCCGACGGGGACAGTCAGTCTCGTCGCTGCGCTGCCAACGCCTGTTAGGAATGATGGCGTCGGCCGCTATAGCGCTCCCGTTAGGGATGTTGCGTATGCGGCCATTCCAAATATGGTACCTGTCTGAAGCTCAACGCAGTCACAGACAGGCATCGCAGAGTAGTGGTGTCCTCCAGATGCAGGAAAGCCCTGGCGATCTGGAGAACCCCCTGGTTTCTCGCCGCGTCAGGCACTATGGGCATAGTGTCGCGTCGCGTGGTGGTGACCACAGAGGCTTCCACCAAAGGCTGGGGAGCGGTCTGCGAAGGGAGAGGCGTGAACGGTCTCTGGTCTGTGACAGAGTGATCAGCATGTACTAGTGAGGACGGACAACACTGCGACCTTGGCATATATAAATCGCCAGGGCGGAGTGCGCTCCCCGTCATTACACCATTGGGCGACTCGCCTGCTCCTGTGGGCAGCGAGACACGTCCTGTCCCTCAGGGCAGTTCATATACCAGGCCACCTCAACTACGGTGCAGACCTGTTATCGAGGGGCGATCCTCGAGCAGCAGACTGGTGCCTTCACCCACAAGTGATAGGTCAGATCTGGGTGCGTTTTTTCAAGGCGCAGGTGGACCTGTTCGCGAACAGGCAGAACACCTGCTGCCCGCTCTGGTTCTCGCTAGGGGGCGACGATCCCCCACTAGGCATAGACGCGCTGGGCCACCAGTGGCCAGCCCTACCCCTATATGCTTTTCCCCCGATCCCGCTCCTCCAGCAGGTGCTGTGCAGGATTGCGGGCGAGGGCAGGGAATTGATATTGATAGCCCCCCACTGGCCCAACCAGCCGTGGGTGGCAGATCTGGTCAATATGTCAGTGCAGCAGCCTTGGGAGCTGCCTCTACGGAGAGACCTCCTAACGCAGGCGCACAGGACGGTGTGGCACCCCCATCCGGAGTGGTGGCGTCTCAAAGCCTGGCACCTGAAAGGTGCAGGCTCATAGCGTCAGGCTTGTCGGACGCGGTGGTGGCTACAATACAGAGTGCCCGAGCTGTATCAACACGGGCTCTGTATACGCTGAAGTGGCGCAGTTTTGAGCAGTGGTGTGCTGCGCGTCAGCACGACCCCGTTAACTGCGCGCTGGGCGTTATTCTCGAATTCCTACAGCAGTTGTTTGATGAGGGGAAGGCGGCTTCTACTCTCAAAGTGTACATGGCTGCCATTTCAGCCTGCCACGCAGGCATTAATGGCAGTTCTCCTGGCAGTCACCCGCTAGCGTCACGCTTTATGGCGGGGGTGAGACGGCTCAGGGTGCCAGAGAGACACCTCATACCCTCTTGGGATCTGCTAGTGGTGTTACGTGCTCTCACAGGGCCTCCGTTCGAGCCCCTGGAGACAGTGGACATAAAGTTTGTCTCTTTAAAGACCGCGCTGCTGCTGGCGTTAACGTCAGCAAAACGCGTTGGTGACATGCAAGCCCTGTCAGTCAGTCCATCGTGCCTTCAGTTCTCGATCGCTGGTGACAGAGTGGTTATGCGACCTAATGCTGCTTACACACCTAAAGTGGTGGTAACCCCATTCCGCAATCAGGTGATTGAATTAGCAGTTTTCTCGCCTCCTCCTTTTGCGTCAGCAGAGGAGGAACGTTTGAATAAACTCTGTCCAGTGCGCGCTCTCCGCTGTTACGCAGAGCGCACTAGAGCTTTCAGACAGTCAGATCAGCTATTCGTGTGCTTCGGTGCACGCGCAAAAGGCAGACCTCTATCAAAACCGAGCCTCTCCCGTTGGATAGTAGAGGCTATCGTGTTGTCTTATAAGAGCTTGTCTTTAGATCCCCCGGAGAAGTTGCATGCGCACTCTACGCGGGGGGTCTCGTCTTCCTGGGCCTTACTAAAGGGCGTCTCAGTGGAAGATATTTGCAAAGCTGCAAGCTGGAGTTCTCGCCACACTTTCATTAGATTCTATATGTTAGATGTGGCTGAACCTAGTTTTCTTCATAGCGTTCTGCGGGCAAGCGATCTCTGAATCCCTTGGCCTGAGAACGATAGATATGATAAGTGTGTTCATTAGTGTCTACATGTTATGTTGCACATGAAACATCCCAGGGTTTTCTTACGGGCGCAGGATCACGGATCCCTGTCGCCTATGATAAAGGTGGCCCTGTTAAATTCTTGGTGTTCTGCAGGCGAGCGATCTCTGAATCCCCTGACCTGAGAACGATGTATATGATAAGTGTGTTCATCGGTGTCTACATGTTTGTTGCACATGAAACACTCCAGGGTGGTTTCCTACAGGCGCAGGATCGCGATCCTTGCCGCCTATGACAAAGGTTGCCCTGTTAATATGTTCACCGCCAGCGGCCGTATGAACCTCTATGAGGGCAAAGGCTTCAGTAGAGCTGGTGTGTGTAATTGGCTGCCACTGTATTATCACGCGGGAATGTATAGGGTCCCATTGTGTTATATCGCAGTGAACTGCGATAAGGAACGTCTCGGTTACTTACGTAACCTCGGTTCCTTAAGCAGGAACCAGATATAACAAGGTTGGCGTGTACAGTGTTACCTTGGACTGATTGTCTTGCTCAGTTTCTTTCCAAGGCAGATCTGGGCGCGCGTAATGGTATTATAGTACTCCTGGCAGGCGGGGCCAGGAGCGCGCGCTGACAGATCTCGCGGCCTTTCAGGCGTGAATAGATAAATGCTTCGATTTGTAGCCATGACATTCGTCATGTACCATTGTGTTATATCTGGTTCCTGCTTAAGGAACCGAGGTTACGTAAGTAACCGAGACGTTCCTATAACTTTAACTAAAAGTAGTTCCCATAGTAGATATTTATGTGAACATAACACTAATCCTAACCAAATCCAGAAGACTGTGGGCTGCACTTGTTAAATGGCAAACTTCAGATCAGTCGTTATCGTGGATTTGACTGCTAACAGATTCATCCTCAAAAAGCTTGAATTATATTTACATACCCATAAGAAATGAGAGATGTCTTCATCTCCTTAGTTTCTGCTAGAAATCAATGGAATTAAACGTGAGATTTAGGCTTAAATCTCCTGCTTTTCAGATTTCTATACGGACCAAACATCTCCTGTGGTGTTGAAGGCGAGATCTCAACAGGGTCACAAATCATGCTCAGTTTTTACTAAATGTTTAAACATCTCAATATTACCTCTTCTGTCTCTCTCATGAAAACCCTGGTGTTTGGGGATGAGGCACATATTTTCACAATAAAGTGCATTTACCTGCCTCATTCATAATCTCATTTCTGTGTGAAACTGTTTTAGGAGAAATATCTGTGATTAAATTGGTACATATCTGAAACAACAATGTGATCACAACTAGGTCTCCTCCGCCTTGAAAGATCCATCAGAGAACTGAAATGTGGGTTTATTCATTTATCAGACACTTTAATTCAAAGCAACTTACAGCAGGATACAGATGTTCATTTTCACTGACATGTGTGCTCCCTGGGCATCATACCCTTGGCCTACAGAACCACTGTCTAGGCATATAGCCTAAAGTTTATGAACATACATACTGATTGCTGCTGTTATGGCATCCAGTATTCTGTCAAACGCCTAACACTGAGGCCAAGGCCTTCAACTCCTTAACTCCTCCTCTCAGGTATGATGTAAGCGATCCATAAAAGTACTGTTGAATCATCTGCAGACGTGTTCAGGCTAGACCTATAGTGTGTTTGTCAATTTCAACATTGGTCAAATATAATGATGTAAGAAGTCTCAGACTTAATAACAACAAACATGTGAGGTCCCCTGAGTGTGCAAGTCTGAAGATCTGAATTGGCTGTTCGAGTGTGAAGAAGGAAAATCTGCATATGACTGATGGAGGGAGCCTATCCAATAAGTAAAATATGCACGGACTGCATTCACAGAGGCCGAGAAACCAATAGTGACTCTAATGACGAGATGTAGATTGACTATTGTGACAAGGACATGGCTTCTTCATGTGGCTATCACTCACACACCCACAGCTGCTAGCAGAGCAAAAGAAGGGGGCTGGGATGAAACAACCACATTTTATTTTTTATTCATAATAGTTCTTCAGAGGGAGATGATCCAGTGCAACCCTGATTGGCTGAAATATGTGGATTAGGTGTCCTTACATAAAACTGCACATCTCTTCATGAGGTTTAAACAGGTGTCCAACAAAGACAGTCTGCAAAGATAAAAGGAAACATATAGCAGAATATGGATTCAAAGAAATAAGTCAGATTGATAAAACTAAATAATTAATTGGTTAAGTGATTAAAAACCATAATGCTGAAAAGCTTACCCTTTATAAAATTCAACAAGGAAATCATACATTTTCATGAAACACTGGTGTACGAAACACACACTGTAAAGATGACTGTACCTGAGGTGAATGGAGTATTGTGTAAATGTCATGTTTAGCCCGTCTCTAGCTATACTGCAATTAAGCATGGTGGTAAAAATAGATTGATACAAAAGCCCTGTGGCAACAAGGTGTAGAAGAATCAACAATGTCAAAACCCTGCGAGGGGTTCAAAGAGGGGTGTGAGATTCTTAGTGGCCCTATATAAGCCAAGGATCAGGCACCAGGACTGTCAGTAGCAAGGTCGGCCAGCTCCTGGGAAACACGCAAAGAAGAGGCCCTTCTCTCTGTGGTGGAACTACTATCTAGCAAGCAACACAAAAGGCCCGGGAACAGTCAGAAACATGAGAGGCTCCTCACACTCCCAGAAGTCCCTATCGGTGAGCAACTCCAGCAGTGTGCGGGTGCAAAGTCCATCTCCTTCCCGCTGTAAGGGATCCTCCTACAGCCGCGGTCGTAATGGGTACCAGGGTGGTGTCTCTGCTGTTGAGGTTGGCACAGAGATCCACCAGCAGCATGCAAACGAGAAGGAGGAAATGCATGAAGTGAATGTACGCTTTGCCGGTTACATTGGGAAGGTGCAGGCCCTGGAACTGAGGAATGCCCAGCTGCAGGCAGAGCTGGCCGCACTGCAGGGCCGCTTCAAGGGAGGTCCTGGTGGGCTCGGAGAAGAGTATGAGCTCAAGTTCAAGGAGATGAGGGATCTGATTGAGGCCCTGACTGCACAAAAGGGCGCAGCTGACATTGAGAGGGGTTACATCAAGGAGGAGATAGACGTGTGGAGGCTCAAACTGGAGGAGGAGATGGCCCTCAAAGGTAAGCTGAGAGGGATGAGTTAGAACTAGAACCTTGCTGGTTTATTAATCATTATAAAACAATTGGGTTCTATTGAATTATTTAGCTGTTTCTGATTGGACGAGAGACGTTCCATGAGTTGGAATATCCCAGGACATCCCAACTCGGACTTTTCACAGCTAATAATAAATCACTCCGCGATGAAACATTCTATAGCACGTTGATACAATTAAGCGATAACCGTTAATTCAAAGTTCTTATAATTCCAAAAGACGTTGACAATGGAACTATTTTTTTGTTGCGGAGAAACAATGGCGAAATAAACATGTTTTAATCAATAACTTCGTGTTTAAATGTTAATTGGTTGACTATAAAATTGTTTTATAAAAGCAATATAGTACTCGTGCGAGTGGGGTAGGTAAGGGATATTCCCACGGGTGTTGTTGCCTGCGCCACTCGGCCTCCGGCCTCGTGGCTACGGCCGAACACCACCCGTGGGAATATCCCTTACCTACCCCACTCGCACTCGTACTATATTGCTTAAGTATTATAGCAAATGAGTCATACCCATCAATACTGTTACCTAGCATCATTCAGTATATAGTACTTTGGTCTTTGGTTGCTACAACTAGAAAACAATGAAGCAATAGTTCAAGTGATAGACGAGGTGGTGAGCCAAGAGCAACTAAGATGTGAGGTGTTCTACTAGCTCTTCTAGTGTCTAGAGTTGCCAACCCTACAACAATGCAGTGCAATGCTGACTATCTCTTACCCAATCTGTAATTCCAGAGGCAGCTGAGATGATCCTGCTAGAGTTCCGTCAGGATGTGGATAATGCCACGCTGCAGAAAGCCGACCTGGAGAGGTGTGTGGAACAGCTGCTGGCCGAGATTGAGTTATTGAAGAAGCTGCATGATGAAGAGGTGGCTTATCTCATGCAGCAGATTGAGGATTCCAAGGTCACTGTGGAGCTGGACTCAGACCGGCCTGACCTGGCGGCCTACCTGCGCAACATGCGTGCTGAGATTGAGGCAGTGGCTGCTCGCAATGTCCAGGAGGCAGAGAAGTGGTACAAGGGCAAATTCGACACACTGAAACAAACAGCCGGCAAACATGAGGACCAGATGAAGACCATGAAGGACGAGATCACCACCTTCCACAATCAAGTGACTGAACTGCAGAATCAGATTGATGGCCTGAGAGCCAGTAATTCTGCTCTGGAACAGCAGCTGGAAGACATGGAGGCAAATCACCAAGACAAGGTGGCAGGACTGGAGGACATCATTGATCAACTGGAGAACCAGCTCTGTGAGACCAAGATGGAGATGAGCAAATACATGCAGGACTATCAAGAGCTGCTACACATCAAGCTGAAGCTCGATGCTGAGATCGCCACCTACAGGAAGCTGCTGGAAAGCGAAGAGAAGAGACTGGGAATCTCTACAGAAGGTAAGGCACCCATACTTAACTACATCCAACATTACTGTTTGGCATAGAAGCATTTTTGAGTTCCACTCTTAGCGTCTGTATCTTAGGATCTTACCAATTTCCCACTCTAACATATAAGGGACAAATATTTTTGATGACCTGAACTGAGCTACAGCTTCAAACCAGAACTCCTCTGGAAAAGCTATTTTGAATGGCCACAGAACCAATTTACTCTTTTGGTCACCTATATTCAAAGTGAATTGTGCAGAGGACAGTCTTTCCCATTACCACTTCTGTTGTGCTCCAGACATGATTAGAATCAGCAAAGCATGAAATAATAATGTTACCGTGCTTATTGCCTCCACAGGCGAGAGCCACCCAGCCATCCAGGAATCTGCCTAAGGACCTCCACCCCTCCCAGGACACTCCATGCCTGTCTGTCATTCCCAGAGACCCAACACTGCAGCGCACCCATGTCCTGCTATGCCCTGGCTAACTCACCCGTCTGGGGAACCCACATTCCTTACGCCATTTTGTGTAACAGCTAAGATGAGTTTGATGTGAAGGTGTTCCCAGGTGCTACTTAAAATAAAGCTGGACTTGAGTGCACTCCTACAGTTTCTACAGTGTTTTCGTGTGTGATTTGGGTGTCGCAGGACAAACAGGACATTATACCAGGGTTGCTGATTTAGTGCATCTGTGGCCACTTCCACATATTTAAAATGAACTTCTGAACACAGTTAACAAATCCCTCTGCAACCATGTCTAAACTGGAATTGCATACAATTATTGGTATTGCACAGCAAACACAAACTCAAAGGAAAGATAAGACCATGCCTATTATTGTTAAAATATCTGAAAAGCTCTCCACTCAGTTGCTAGTGTACCACCAACTCACTGGTCTTGCGAACATGTGTCTCTCTGTGATAACATGTGGACAAAATGTGTGTGGGAGCAATTACAGGAAATACTGGCATTTGACATTTCTGAACCAATCAAAATTCCTCCTGAAAGCAGACCTTGAAGGAGGTTGGAATGTCTTTGGCTAAACATACAGGGAAATGCAGAGGATAAGGGTAGGTTTTAAAGGAAAAGCTCTCAGGCCTAGCTTGCAAAACACACAGCATTAAAAAAGGCTCTAGTAAATATTTTTTTTTAAAAACAGACAAACTCTCCAGTGTATCCAGATTCACATCTATTACAAAAGCTGCTGTGTGTTCTGGTACCACCCTGTGGATATAGAACAGAACCGATTTGAGCCGTACTAACACAACTTTTCTTGACGTCAGACATCTCCTGCTTCAGGAAGAGCATGTCCTTAAACTCTTTCTTGTACTTGCGTTTCAAGCGCTCCTGCTCACGCAGCTCCTTGGTGTTGCCTGGCGTGAGAGGAAGACATGGACAGTGGGATGGGGAACACAGAACATTCTGAAATGTATTTGGAGTTGGATTTGAAATTAACTGCAATGTCTGTGTTTCATGACATACACACATGATGTCAGACTTACAATTTTGAGCGTAAGAAGTTTGAGAGGAATGGGCTTCTTCTTCTCAAAAACAAGGGGCAGCTGCTGTGCAGGCGTCTCTGGTAGAGCCTCCAGGACCTCCCTGTGTTCAGTGGACAGGAGGTTATAGGAGGTTATAGTGCATTCATCCTCCAGTTTGGTACAAGGGAGAGTTGGTTTTCTATTCCAAAAATAAGCTTTCTGTACTTGTGTCTGGTGACATCGGAGATGCTAGTCCTAACCAAAATCAACAAGACTGTGGGCTGCACTTGTTAAATCGCTCACTTCAGATCGGTCATTATTGTGGATCCGACCAGCTTCAGCCTCAAAAAGCTTGAATTATATTTACATACCCATAAGAAATGAGAGATGTCTTCATCTCCTTAGATCTGCTAGAAATCAATGGGATTAAACGTGAGATTTAGGCTTAAATACCCTGCTTTTCAGATTTCTATATGGACCAAATATCTTCTTTGGTGTTGAAGGAGAGATCTCAACAGGGTCACAAATCATGCTCAGTTTTTACTAAATGTTTAAACATCTCAATATTACCTCTTCTGTCTCTCTCAAGAAAACCCTGGTGTTTGGGGATGAGGCACACATTTTCACAATAAAGTGCATTTACCTGCCTCATTCATAATCTCATTTCTGTGTGAAACTGTTTTAGGAGAAAAATCTGTGATTAAATTGGTACATCTGAAACAACAATGTGATCACAATTAGGTCTCCTGCACCTTGAAAGATTCATCGTCGAGAACTGAAATGTGGGTTTATTCATTTATCAGACACTTTAATTCAAAGCAACTTACGATATGATACAGATGTACCTTTTCACTAGCATGTGTGCTCCCTGGGCATCGAACCCTTGGCCTACAGAACCACTGTATAAACATATAGCCTAAAGTTTATGAACATACATGCCGATTGCTGCTGTTGTGGCATCCAGTATTCTGTCAAAACGTAAGCGATCCATTTGACATGCTTTTAGTGTGCAGCTGCACTGAGTTGCTTTCAGACTGTGAACTCTTGGCACAAAGTGCTGAAGCCCTGAGAGACCAGGTTACACCAGTCTACTAATTTGTCATGCTAGAAGCAATACCTTCAACACACACATTTTTCATTTGATATATGTGAGAAGGTGAATTTCCCCCCTTCTCACCGTGACGCACTGGTGAGGAGTTTGGCCCTTATGTGGGGTGAACTCCCCCACCACAATGGTTGGGTCCGGGCTGCCCACAACAGTGGTTGGCTCCAAGTGGAGCTAATTGGACCAATTTAGCCAAGTGGCCAGCCTATTTACAGAGTGACTCATGCAAGGATTAAGAGAGAGCTTTTGAGAGAGTTTGGAGAAAGCATACACATAGAAAACACTTACCTGTTGCAAGGTGAAGTGAAAGACAGTGTTTAGATGCATGAACACTGTGTGCCCGGTTTGTGTGCCCGGTTTGTGTGCCCAGTTTGTGTGCTTAGTGAATCTGTGCAAAGCGAATCTGTGACTTGTGAATCTGTGCATAGTGAATCTGTGCTTAGAGAAATGTGTTCAGTAGAATTGTGCCTAGTTGAATGTAGCACTTCAAGGGCGTTTGTCGTTGTGATTTATGTCGGTTTATTTTGTGGACACATGTTTGGGGGCCGATACTTGAGTCCCCCTGTTAAATAAAAAGAATATTTTTTGTATAAAAGAAGGCACCATCTCCTGCACGTTCTTCACCACCAAGTCCAGTCGCCACATCCCAAAAAAATGTGGGGTGGCCGCCTCGTTCCTTCACGATATATTTCAGAAAATTTCGTTCTTCACAAAACATAATAAACTTTTCAAACACACCCAGCTAAACAAGTGTCCAGTTATCTCAGCCAAAAAAACTCTTCATGTCTAAGTCCACCCACATAGCTGTATAGATGTGTCTGAAGCTGTTTTGTGAGCCAGCATCCATCGAACCCTTGGCCTACAGAACCACTGTATAGACATATAGCCTAAAGTTTATGAACATACATACTGATTGCTGCCGTTATGGCATCCAGTATTCCGTCATAGGCCGAACACTGAGGCCAAGGCCTCAACTCCTTAACTCCTCATCTCAAGTATGATGTAAGCGATCCATAAAAGTACTGTTGAATCATCTGCAGACGTGTTCAGGCTAGACCTATAGTGTGTTTGTCAATTTCAACATTGGTCAAATATAATGATGAAAGAAGTCTCAGACTTAATAACAACAAACATGTGAGGTCCCCTGAGTGTGCAAGTCTGAAGATCTGAATTGGCCGTTCGAGTGTGAAGAAGGAAAACCTGCATATGACTGATGGAGGGGACCTATGCAATAAGTAAAATATGCACTTACTACATTCACAGAGGCCGAGAAACCAATAGTGACTCTAGTGACGAGATGTAGATTGACTACTGTGACAAGGACATGGCTTCTTTATGTGGCTATCACTCACACACCCACAGCTGCTAGTATTCTCAGTCTTCAGAGCGGCAGAACAAAAGAAGGGTTGGGCTGAAACAGCCATATTTTATTTTTTATTTATAGTAGTTCTTCAGAGGGAGATGGTTCAGTGCATCCCTAATTGGCTGAAAGATGTGAAGAGGTGTCCTTATAAAAAACTGCACACCTCTTCACGAGGTTTAAACAGGTGTCCAGCAAAGACAAAAGGAAAAATATAGCAGAATATGGATTCAAAGAAATCAATCAAACTGATGAAACTAAATAATTAGTTGGTTAAGTGATTAAAAACCATAATACTGAAAAGCTTACCCTTTATAAAAATTCAACAAGGAAATCATACATTTTCATGAAACACTGGTGTACGAAACACACACTGTAAAGATGACTGTACCTGAGGTGAATGGAGTATTGTGTAAATGTCATGTTTAGCCCGTCTTTCACTATACTGCAATTGTGCATAGTGGTAAAAAATAGACTGATACAAAAGCCCTGTGGCAACAAGGTGTAGAAAAATGAGCACAAAGTATATATACATTAAAATGCTATTTTTCAATGATACTTTGATACCCTCCTGTGAACTACAGATTAAAACATGTCAAAACCCTGTGAGGGGTTCAAAGAGGGGTGTTAGATTCTTAGTGGCCCTATATAAGCCAAGAATCCAGCACCATGACTGTCAGTAGCAAGGTCGGCCAGCTCCTGGGGAACACGCAAAGAAGAGGCCCTTCTCTCTGTGGTGGAACTACTATCTAGCAAGCAACACAAAAGGCAGAAACATGAGAGGCTCCTCATACTCCCAGAAGTCCCTATCGGTGAGCAACTCCAGCAGGGTGCGGGTGCAAAGTCCATCTCCTTCCCGCTGTAAGGGATCCTCCTACAGCCGCGGTCGTAATGGGTACCAGGGTGGTCTGTCTGCTGTTGAGGTTGGCACAGAGATCCAGCAGCATGCAAACGAGAAGGAGGAAATGCATGAGGTGAATGTTCGCTTTGCCGGTTACATTGGGAAGGTGCAGGCCCTGGAACTGAGGAATGCCCAGCTGCAGGCAGAGCTGGCCGCACTGCAGGGCCGCTTCAAGGGAGGCCCTGGTGGTCTCGGAGAAGAGTATGAGATCAAATTCAAGGAGATGAGGGACCTGATTGAGGCCCTGACTGCACAAAAGGGCGCAGCTGACATTGAGAGGGGTTACATCGAGGAGGAGATAGACGTGTGGAGGCTCAAACTGGAGGAGGAGATGGCCCTCAAAGGTAAGCTGAGAGGGATGAGCTAGAACTAGAACCTTGCTGGTTTATTAATCAGTATTATAGCAAATGGGTCATACCCATCAATACTGTTACCTAGCACCATTCAGTATATACTTTGGTCTTTGGCTGCTACAACTAGAAAACAATGAAGCAATAGTTCAAGTGATATTACGAGGTAGTAAGC
Source organism: Clupea harengus (assembly GCF_900700415.2). Lineage (NCBI taxonomy): Eukaryota > Metazoa > Chordata > Actinopteri > Clupeiformes > Clupeidae > Clupea > Clupea harengus. Next base: position 2,695,559 of record NC_045163.1, on the reverse strand, counting down.
CAAGAGCAACTAAGATGTGAGGTCTTATAGCTCCTCTAGTGTCTAGAGTTGCCAGCCCTACAACAATGCAGTGCAATGCTGACTATCTCTTACCCAATCTGTAATTCCAGAGGAGGCAGAGATGATCCTGCTAGAGTTCCGTCAGGATGTGGATAATGCCACGCTGCAGAAAGCCGACCTGGAGAGGTGTGTGGAACAGCTGCTGGCCGAGATTGAGTTATTGAAGAAGCTGCATGATGAAGAGGTGGCTTATCTCATGAAGCAGATTGAGGAATCCAAGGTCACTGTGGAGCTAGACTCAGACCGGCCTGACCTGGCTGCCTACCTGCGCAACATGCGTGCTGAGATTGAGGCAGTGGCTGCTCGCAATGTCCAGGAAGCAGAGAAGTGGTACAAGGGCAAATTCGACACACTGAAACAAACAGCTGGCAAACATGAGGACCAGATGAAGACCATGAAGGACGAGATCACCACCTTCCACAGTCAGGTGACTGAACTGCAGAATCAGATTGATGGCCTGAGAGCCAGTAATTCTGCTCTGGAAGCACAGCTGGAAGACATGGAGGCAAATCACCAAGACAAGGTGGCAGGACTGGAGGACATCATTGATCAACTGGAGAACCAGCTCTGTGAGACCAAGATGGAGATGAGCAAATACATGCAGGACTATCAAGAGCTGCTGCACATCAAGCTGAAGCTCGATGCTGAGATCGCCACCTACAGGAAGCTGCTGGAAAGCGAGGAGAAGAGACTGGGAATCTCTACAGAAGGTAAGGCACCCATACTTAACTACATCCAACATTACTGTTTGGCATAGAAGCATTTTTGACTTCCATGCTTAGGGTCTGTATTTTAGGATCTTACCATTTTCCCACTCCCATATAATGGACAAATATTTTTGACGACCTGAACTGAGCTACAGCTTCAAACCAGAACTCCTCTGGAAAAGCTATTTTGAATGGCCACAGAACCAATTTACTCTTTTGGTCACCTATATTCAAAGTGAATTGTGCAGAGGACAGTCTTTCCCATTACCACTTCTGTTGTGCTCCAGACATGATTAGAATCAGCATGGCATGAAATAATAATGCTACTGTGCTTATTGCCTCCACAGGCGGGAGCCACCCAGCCATCCAAGAATGAGCCTAAGGACCTCCACCCCTCCCAGGACACTCCATGCCTGTCTGTCATTCCCAGAGACCCAACACTGCACCGCACCCATGTCCTGCTATGCCCTGGCTAACTCACCCGTCTGGGGAACCCACATTCCTTACGCCATTTTGTGTAACAGCTAAGATGAGTTTGATGTGAAGGTGTTCCCAGGTGCTACTTAAAATAAAGCTGGACTTGAGTGCACTCCTACAGTTTCTACAGTGTTTTCGTGCTTGGGTGTCGCAGGACAAACAGGACATTATAGCAGGGTTGCTGATTTAGTGGATCTGCAGTCACTTTCACATATTTCAAATTAACTTCTGAACACAATCAACATATCCCTCTGCAACCATGTCTAAACTGGATTTGCATACAATTATTGGTATTGCACAGTAGAACTTGCTGACACTATACAGCAAACAGAAACTCAAGTAAGGGATAATGTATAGTCCGGTGGTCATTATCGAAAAATAAATCCTGACGGGACGAACCGGACCCTAATGCGCAGCACAGGGGTCTGGTTTCGTCCTGAAGGGATTTGTTTTTCGATAATGACCGTCGGACTATACATTTATCCCACTTATTATACGGTTGCTTGCCAAAATGATAGAAGACATTCCTCCAAAATACCTCTTTATAATGATTTTGTTGCAGTTTCGAGATCTCCGCTGAGAAAAAATTGTTCTTCACGCAAATAGAACTTTAAAGTTCCAGGTGTTGCGTAGCTGACTTCAAGTGAAGGCCGATATATGCTTCTGCGACAGCATGGCCACACAGTTGCATCGACGGACTTGTGAACCTTTATGGTTCTCCGACGGTTGTGCAATGTAAAAACCCCATTATTGTAACTGAAAAATACATCTGAGGGGATTTGCGATGTATCTGAGCCAGTTATCTAATGTTAGCATGCTACTACCCACAAGGTAAACAGCGATTTAAAAGTTGTTTGTTTGACTTTTTTTTCCTTAGATTTTTTTTAAGTTACCGAGAAATACACTGTGCAATGTAAAAACCCTGTTATTGTAACTGAAAAATACATCTGAGGGGATTTGCGAGGTGTCTGAGCCAGCTATCTAATGTTAGCATGCTACTGCCAACTAGGTAAACAGCAATGGGTTGGACCAATCACAGCCCTGCGGCTTGCGTAGCCTTGTTGGATAGTTACAAAATTTGGAAGCACGCAAGCACTCAAGAGGTGCTTGGAGGGGGTTCGCAACGACGCAAGGGGCTCTTGCGTGTCTGCGTAAAAGGCTGACCATAAATTAAGCTTTACAATGACTTTCCGTTACGTTAAATGACCTGACTACTTGCGGAATGATATGAAAGATTTGAATTAGAAGCACAAAACCCGTTGCCAATGACAGTGGTCATACATTTTTCGCAGCGGTCATTATACAGAAATAACAGACTTGCGAACGTTGGGGTGGCCCATTCAAATCAACGGAACTTTTTGGAACATTCTGAAGAGCAGTATAATTCAGTAAAGATAAGACCATGCCTATTATTGCTAAAATATCTGAAAAGCTCTCAGCTGATAGCGTACCAACTGATCCCACCTCACTGGTCTTACGAACGTCCGTCTAGTCTCTCTGTGATAACATGTGGACTAAATGTGTGTGAAAGCAATTCAAGAAAATACTGGCATTTGAAATTTCAGAACCCATCAAAATTCCTCCTGAAAGCAGAGTTTGAAGGAGGTTGGAATGTCTTTGTCTAAACATACAGGAAAATGACGAAGATAAAGGTAGGATTTACAGGGAAAGCTGTAAGCCATAGGTGGCTTACTGTTTGTTTTTGACATGCTTCAAGTGTGAAGCTGCACAGAGTTGCTTTCAGACAGTGAACTCTTGGCACAAAGTGCTGAAGCCTTGAGAGGCTAGGTTACACCAGTCTACTCGACTTTACTAGAAGCAATACCTTCAACACATAAGAATTTTTCATTTCATATATTTCAGAAAAAAAGCATTCTTCACAAAACATACATATATAAAATAATGAAAACATTTGAACACACACACGGCCAGACTAGATGGCCAGTTATAATTAAATGACCCAGTGTCCAGATATTATCTCAGCCATAAAAACTCTCAGTCCACCCACATAGCTGTATGTGTCTGAAGCTGTTTTGTGAGCCAGCATCCAGCTTCATGACACCATATGAAATGAAGGTGCTTAGTTCCATAGTTACACCGGCGTCATGGCAATGAAGAACAGTGTTCTATGGAGCTCGTGTTCTATGGCGCTCGCTAATCTGTGTTCCATGTACAGGGCATAGGATGAGGGAAAAAAAGTTCCCATTCCTGCTCACTTCCTCTTCATTTTCTTTAGGGCCTTCCACTCTCCCTCCTGAGTGGATAAACTGCCCATGAGTTCCTTCACCTTCCTCTTCCTCTCTGAATCCCTGGAACATGCAAAACACACAGCATTAAAAAAGGCATACAGCTGTATGGATGTTCTCTCTAGTAAATATTTTCATCGAAAAACAAACAAAATCAACCCCCCCCAAAAAAAAACCTGATAATGAAGATGCTAACAGTCTATCCAGATTCACATATATTACAAAAGCTGCTGTGTCTTCTGGTACCGCCCTGTGGATGTAGAACAGAGGACCAACTGGAGCCGCAGTAACAAACCTTTTCATGACATCAGACAGCTTCTCCCTTGCCAGGAAGCGCGTGTCCTTCCTGATCTCTCTCAGAGCGCCCTTGAACTCTTTCTTGTACTTGTGTTTCAAGCGCTCCTGCTCACGCTGCTCCTTGGTGTTGCCTCGCTTCTTGCCATAGTCCAGCCTACACGTGAGAGGAAGACATGGACAGTGGGATGGGGAACACAGAACATTCTGAAATTCATTTGGAGTTGGATTTCAATTTGAAATGAACTGCAATGTCTAACATCATGTTTGTATGTCATGAAACACAGACTTACACTTGAACAATTTTGGGTGTAAGAAGTTTGAGAGGAATGGGCTTCTTCTTGTCAAAAACAAGGGGCAGTTGCTGTGCAGGAGTTTCTGGTAGAGCCTCCAGAACCTCCCTGTGAAGCTCCTGCAGAGGAGGCAAGTGGACAGGAGGTTATAGGAGGTTATAGTGCATTCCTCCACAGTGCTATTTTATAGTGCATTCCTCCTCCAGTTTGGTACAAAGGAGAGTTGGTTGCCTATTCCGAGAACAAGCCTTCTGTACTTCTATTGGCACTTGCAGAATTTGGGCTAATGTTTCGTGACATTGGCGATGCTAATCCTAACCAAATCAACAAGGCTGTGGGAGACTGAGGAGAAATATCTATGATTAAACTGATACATTTGAAACAATAATGTGATCACGTCCAGGTGTCCTGCGCCAGTCTTCAGTGAGCAAAAGAAGGGGGCTGGGCTGAAACAGCCACATTTGATTTATTTTATTTTATTTTTTATGTATCTTTGTTTTCACCTGGGGAGCAAATTCCAACTGAGTGGAATGGGGCCAGATCATGTACAGCCAGACTCAACTGAGTGGAATGGGGCCGGATCATGTACAGCCAGACTCAAACTCACCTGTAAGGGGGCGGGGTAGTTCTTCAGAGGGAGGTGGGCCAGTGCAGCCCTGATTGGCTGAAAGATGTGGAAGATGGAAGTGGTGTCCTTATATAAAACTGCACACCTCTTCACAAGGTCTAAACAGGTGTTCAGCAAAGACAGTCTGCAAAGATAAAAGGAATTATATAGCAGAGTGTGAATTCAAGTCAGACTGATGAAACTAAATATTAATTGAGTAAGTGCTCAAAAGCATACTGCTGAAAGGCTTACCCTTAATTTAACACGGAAATCATACATTTAATAAAACACTGGGGTATGAAGCATGACCTGTTCCTGACTACCTGAGGTGAATGGAGCATTGTGTAAATCTCATGTTTCTCTCCCTATGTTTATACTAGATAATATATTATATATAATAAATTAATTATTAATAATTAATCACACAATTTGCTGTGATAATCACGATTAATCGTTTTTTTTCTTTTTACGACTGAAGCTGAAGCTATTTAAATGTAAAATCACAGAATTGATGAAGAATCAACACAAAGGAAGTATATGTAAATTGAAATGCTATTGTTCAATAGCATCTTTTGCATAGATACCCTCCGGTGAACTATAGATTTCTAATAAAACCATCAAAGCCTGTCAAAAATGACTCTCAGCTTGAAAGGCATATTATATGTTTAGTGAAAGTGACTTTTATTTTGAAATGGGGGTTTGAGACACAGAGAAGCAGAGCTTCTGAGAGACAGGGAGGGAGATAGAGGGTTAGTTGTTAGTTGAAGTGCTCAATGAACTTGCAAGCCTGTGAATAAAACTAAGCTCCGTGTCAAGTATATGTTGGATGCCCCCAGATATTTTCACCGTTACATATGCACTAACAGAAATAATAACAAAACCCAGGCATTTCGGCAGTACTGGCAAACACAATAGGCAACAAAATCCTAACAACCACAGTCTTACCATAATAATGCTATGACTTAAAGTAATTAACAAACTTCCAAACAAACACAATAATTGCAAAACAAAGCTCAATCAAATCAGCTGCCAAAAGTGTCATTCCGTTCTTGCACTGTGTGGAATGACACAGGGCCCAGAGAGCCAAGACACAGGGCTCCACGGCAGCAAACACTTCATTACACAATCACATTACAATCTAATAATGAGAATACAGTCATGATCAGTGGGACTTCTGCATCAAACATTTCTCCTTTTTACGCGTCTGCTAAATGACTAAATGTAAAACGTAAATGTAGGCTTTTACAGTAAGTGGCTCTACAGACACAAGCTCAGTAAGTGGCTCTACAGACACAAGCCCAGTAAGTGGCTCTACAGACAAGCCCAGTAAGTGGCTCTACAGACACAAGCCCAGTAAGTGGGTCTACAGACACAAGCCCAGTAAGTGGGTCTACAGACACAAGCCCAGTAAGTGGCTCTACAGACACAAGCCCAGTAAGTGGCTCTACAGACACAAGCCCAGTAAGTGGCTCTACAGACACAAGCCCAGTAAGTGGCTCTACAGACACAAGCCCAGTAAGTGGGCCTACAGACACAAGCCCAGTAAGTGGGTCTACAGACACAAGCCCAGTAAGTGGCTCTACAGACACAAGCCCAGTAAGTGGGTCTACAGACACAAGCCCAGTAAGTGGCTCTACAGACACAAGCCCAGTAAGTGGGTCTACAGACACAAGCCCAGTAAGTGGCTCTACAGACACAAGCCCAGTAAGTGGCTCTACAGACACAAGCCCAGTAAGTGGCTCTACAGACACAAGCCCACGGCCCGGAGCATTGTGGCCCTCTCCCCTGAGGCCAGCTCGGGTGGGATCATTATCGCTACGGTGGGACACTTTGCACACACACGCTGCTCTGCATCCGTCTTTGTAAGCCCCTGAAAAATCTGAGCAATTAGGATGAGACTGCACACCTATATGTGAAGACCCAAAGCCATTCCTCACAACTGTGATCATACTGGAATGAAACGTTAGGTCTAGCTGGGTTACAGGTAATTTATCCCACAGGAACTCGTCAAAGAGGCTAGTGACGACACTACAGATACACACACAGCGCTTGAAGTAACTTCCTGTTCAAAGATTTTCCGTGTCCTGTTGCCAAGAGCCTGCTCTTGAGAGATTTAGACCTTGTTTGCTGTAAGGCGCCTTGAGACAATGCTATTGATGCTAATGTTATTGATGCTACGTGACTACAACTGCACTGGGCAGACGTGTGCGGTCAAAGCATCGGTCACAGATTTGCTGATTGGACCGTCTTTTTCTTCCGTTCTAAAACAGACGCAAAGTTGTATACACAAAACATCGACACACATCCATTTCAAACTACTGACACATACATCTTCCACATACGAATGACGAGAGTAGAGATGACAGTCATGTAATTGTGATCCCACTATGTCTCTGGCCATCTAATTAAACTCATCAGTACTGCCCTGAGGTCAGGCTCTGTGACACAGTGATGATGAAGGGCTGTAATGGGAGAGCATTACAGCAGATCTGAGAATGGGGCGGTGGCACCGTGAAAACGGAGCCTACAGCTTTGGCGTCTCCTCATGAAAGTAATAACTCCCTCACCAGCAGACTCCCCTCACCAGCAGAGCGGGGGAACCCTTGACCCTCACATGCAAGTTAGACAGTAGCTGTACACCTTTCCTTTACACACACACACACACACACACACACACACACACACACACACACACACACACACACACACACACACACACACACCCAGGGTGGATGAATATGAAGGCAACACGTCTGTGTAAATCATGTCATTTTAAAGCCAAGGCCCGCCTAATGAATTCCATCTGACTAAGTGTTGCCCACACATCAGATGCTGTGTGAAGTATCAGCTGACTAATACTGAGCATGCGCCATACTATAACCCACATCACCTCCCTGGCAGCACTTACAAGAGGTGGGTGTTTGTGTCTGTGTGTGTGTGTGTGTCTGTGTGTCTGTGTGTGTGTCTGTGTGATGCAGCACAAGGTCCCTTAATTTCATCCACTGTGTTGGGGATAATAATGCTGGTGAAATCAAAAGTCAATAAAACGCTCATCCCCAAAAGTAAACACTGCAATCAAAATGGACGTGGTACGCTCCACCCTTAGTAGCTGAAGAAAGAAGTAATAAATGGTTTGAACAAACTGGTTCGGCAGCATTTCACACTGCACAACCAATTAACCCATTCGGCATATCCTACTTTACTGACAGCACGGTTACCTATAAGGTGAATTCTCCAGTGACTAGCATATCAGCAGGCACCATACTAACGTGGAAAATCTGGTGCTCTTGCCCCCTTCTCCTCCCCCGGGGCCACGGGGCCACTCGACCAGTCTCACCTGTAGTGATCCTTCTCCAGGTCGCTGTGGAGCTGGAGCCCTTGGACTGCTGACAGACGCAGGGGCGTTCTGCTCCAGCCCTCCGTGGCCTCAGGGGTGTTGAGCACCAGCAGCTCAGCGTTCCGCCCCACCTGCTTGAATGGCGACACCACTGAGAACCCTACAGAAGAGCACACAGGGGACACGTTAACGGCTAACGGGAGCCACAGGCGGGAATTATATCAGGAAATGTGAGAAGGGCAGAAACAGGAAAAGGCAGGTCAAAACAAGCCAAACTAGAAAGGTAACGTTAGAGCAGCTGGAGGAAGGACTAGAAGGGAGAACAATAGAACATGAACACAGACGAGTAAAGACGGGCCCAAAATGGCCGAAGATGAAACAGAGCACACACATCCAGATCTGGCATGGGAGAGAACGGATAGGAATCTGCCTGGAATGGGTGCACCCAGATCAGAGTAGACGCAGATAGGACAGAATATACACAGCTAAGATTACAATTTCAGGAATAAGTGAAACAGTTCAGGCAGGGAAGGTCATTACAGAACAAAAACAGGAGTGGCATAACGGTTAACAAAATGAGCGTAACAACAGAGATATGCATGCCTTCATCACAGCTGAAATCCCTATTTATATCTCCATTAGTCACCCATGTGAAATTTCATCAACATCAAAAAACTTGAGAAAGTCATGATGAAGCACGAGCATATCTGACACGCCTGCCCACGCCTTGCATTCTTGTCCTCCACACAGGCTGTGCGGCTCGTGGCATAGGCAGCCCTCCCTGCAGGTTTTACGCCTAACAGCCCCAGCGCTACTGCATTCAGCAAAGGCCGTTGACAGGGCAGAGAAGGTATTTCCCCCGAGTGTGTGACTGGTGAGACTGCTAATGGTTGGGGCTTGGTGTACTCTCTCTCTCCCTCCCTCTCTCTCACATACTCACACACCAAGCTGGCAGCAGTCAATGAGGCAATAAACACTACGTCAATGAGGATAGCACTAAATGACCAAACTGCTTCAACAATCCCATTTCAATTGTCCTGGCCACAACACAGCCGTAAATATCACAGTTCACATTAGACAAACATCAAGAGGACTAACTCTAGAACTACTGATCTTTCAACAAGCAACCAAAACTAGCACTTTCTTGGGATGACAATATAACTGCCGACAAACACCATCAAGTTGGACTGGTTTCAGAGTCTGACAGGGAGAATATATTAGCGAAGACTATTGATGCATAGCTAGTTCCTCAAACATAAGGTCATGCACATAAACCTTTTCCTCACATAGTAGCCGGCTTTCAACCTGATGGAATGTGAGTTGACAAAAAGTAAACTTTTTACACCATTTCCCCATGCGATTAATTGACTTCAATATATAATATCCATGAATGACACAATGGAGAATAACCACACACGACTAAACAGCTGTTCTAGTTATGGGGCAGTCTAGGTGCTGGAGAGTATTTAAGCTAAAAGCAAAACATTTATAAACAGCCTTCATCTTTACTAGAAGTACTTCAAACAGTAGGAACACTCCATCATGAAACACTAGTGAAAAAGTTTGGGAAACTAATTCGTCCCTGACAGTCTGTGGATTCATTCATACTACATGACTGCCCCCTACAGGCACTTCATACAAATGTACTCTTGACAGAGAGGAGCCAATGACAAGCAGGGAGTGGAATCTGCACCGTACCGAGGGTTGTCTTGTCAGGCACGGCGAGATGTAGCACGCCCAACAGAAAGTTGACGACCTCAGGGAAGAGGCGGCGAGAAAGGGTCACATACTCCAGAGCCAGGCAGCACAGGACCAAGCCACATGTCACATCCTGGAGAGAAGTCACTGGACACTGGGGCACAGGGCAGAAGGCTAAGGTTAACAAATGCCTATTTAAACACATACACACACATATACATTGGACACAAAAAACGCGACATCAAAAGGTCAGTTTTGCAATGCACACACACAAGGAAATCTCAAACACACTCAAATACACTCAAATACACTTAATACCTCCAGGGCTTGCGTTGTCAATTTTTCCTACACACCCAGTGTTGAGTTTCCGTTCTCATGCATTGAGCAACAACGTAAATATCATTAGCCACACCACATATATAAACGCCATGACCTTCAAGCACCTTCCTCATGGTTACAAACTCATTACACTGTTTTGAGTGGTTGTGTTACGTAAGGTGACGGATCATTTTTTCCCCTCCCTAGATGGGAATCGCTTTGCTTTGACAACCCCGCTTGTATTTGAGCAGAGAAGCGTGCACATACACACACAAACACAGTTGTTGAACATGTTGAAGCAGAGCTACCCCACAGCTACTCTGCCTAAAATAAGTGTTTACATCTGGCTGTCCGCCCATCCACATAAACAAAGTGATTGAAGATAGCTTTTTTTTCTGGCATACACTGCACCCCCCACCCCACCCCACACACACACACACAAGTATCTGGGTCATTTCCATACCAACCAAGACTCACATAATAAGCACATCAATGAACGTACATGAACCCACAAACGGCCACGAGTACGCGCACAAGTGTGGCCACACGCACAAACAAAAGTGGAGGAAGAAAAAAAAATACATACAAAAATAAAAAATAAACACACACACACACACACACCTGGGTAAGGGCCTGGCTGATGCAGAGGAATGCTGGTATGGTGACAGGGTGTCTAAAATCAGAGGTGGGGAACAGCAGGGCTGTTATCTTCAGATAAATGAGCTGAAATGAAAACAGTACAAAAACGTCAAACATTGGTTTAAATTCACCCAAAATGTCAATTCCACAAAGCTGCTCATCACAACAACTCCCTTCTCATGCAGGCCATGTGAACTCACCCTCACAATAATATACATGAAAGGATATGTACATGCATTGTCAGTTTCGTGACCTACTACAAGTCAATCATATAAACAAAATCAAAACGTGGGCTCAAAGTCAAGTACCGTGTCTAATCCAGGAAAGGGAGCGCGTCCTGTAACCTCGACTGTTTCTTCAATGCCATGCGCGCTGTCACCAAGCAACGTCTGCATGGCCTTGCAGGCTGCAGCCGGAAAGAGCTGACAGAGTCCATAGAGCTGCCTGAGAGAGGGGAGAAAGAGAGAGAGAGAGAGAGAGAGAGAGAGAGAGAGAGAGAGAGAGAGAGAGAGAGAGAGAGAGAGTGAGTGAGTCAGGTCAATTAAAATAAAAGGGTGGCTGCAGCAGCAGGTTCAGGTGACTGCTTCCAAAGGCAAGTATTTTTAAATTCTGATCACAAGAGTGCAGTGTGCACCCCCCACCCTCCCCCTGTTCCCAACTTACGGAGTGAGAATGTTTACGGTGTTCAGCTCCGGAGGCTTACTGCTGGCCAGCTCTCCCATGTACTCCAGCAGAAAACCAAACATTTTCTAGGAGGGATTAATCACAGTTGCATCATTTTAGATTAGATTAAATTAATCTTCATTGTTCTACAGTACAGATGAAAAGCCAATGAAGTGGCTTACAGTTTGCATCTAACCAGAAGTGCAAAAGTGTTACTTACAGATGACTGCAGGTATGAGTAAGTGTTACAGTATATGTGATGCTATATCTTACAATACCTACAATGTGTTGTGAACAGTGGAGTGCGACATATAATATGCAAGTTATATTAAGATACATTATATATTTTATACAAAGAGGTGTAGTGGACAGAATTTGAAGAAGTAGGGAGTGCATACATAAAGTTATATGTAAGGTATATACTGTATATGTACAATTGGTCATATGTGCAGTCAAATATCACTGCATGCATGAGTGATTAACCCTGTGCTCTCACACACTCACCTGCAGTTTCAGTTTGTTGCCCACGGCTAAACTTGGGTGGTTAGACTTCAGAGTCCTCTCCAGTATGAGGCGCTGTATCAGTGGGGAGTGGCCCTGCAGCATGTCCTTCAGCTCCTCTGTGTTGTCTGGGGCTGAGAGAGGGAGACAGAGAGACCAGGAAATAAAGAGGGCAATGATACTCATGACTTCCTTTTCAGTGAACTGTACTTTTGAACACCTGGTGTTAGTCATGCCAGGTCTTTAAGTGCCAGGTGGGTCTTAGGTACTTCACAGTGTCTGGAGACAGCCTGTGGTCTATGCAAACCAGGCTACTGGCTTATCCACGCAGTAAGACACCCCTAACCTCTCCATCTCCATTTTCTTTTAGCACACACTTCCAATCACCCTTTCTGCAGGCTTTTGAGTCTTAAGAAATTCCAAATGCTGTTGTTGTTGTAATCCTTCCCAACAGACATGTAGTCCATATTTCAGTATGGTTGTCTGCAGATGTATTATGTTAAAACGCATCTGGTTACGTGAGAGTGATAGCATCTAGCAGCATGCTGGGAGGTTTACCTTTGAAGGTGTAGGGGAGCTCGGCCTTTGCAGCCTCCTGCTGAGCTTTGAGCTCTTCCTCACTGAGCTGGCATGAAGCGCTCGCTGCGGGTAATTCCTCTTCATCTTTTTCCAGCTCTTCTTCCTCCCGTGCGCTGCCCTGCTCTGATTCCAGGTCTGAGTGAGCATCTTCGTCGCTGTCCTCTTCGTCGTCGTCACTGTCATCACCATCCTCGGAATCTTCCTCTGCCTCTTCATCATCCTCCTCCACCTCCTCCTCTTCTCCACTTTCTCCCTCTTCACCTTCAACATCCTCCTTCTCCTCCTTTTCTTCTCCCACACTCCACTTTCCATCCTATGAATCAAGTGTAGAAGTAAAGAAATATTTGAAATAAGTATTTGTGACAGAAGGAACTCCGTCTTCAGAAAAACAGAAGGAATGCTGTGTTGCATTGTTACCTTATAAGCAAGCATCTTCTTGTCCTCTTTGTCCAAAATGAAGCCGTCATTCAGGTCATCGGCAGAGAAGTGAACCGCTTTTTTCTTGGACGACTCTGCCGCCTCGCCTCTCATCCTGCGTAATCTGTCTGCCTTTATGGAACAGACACAGATCACGCTCAACATCGCCTTTCTTTGGAGTTCAGTAGAACTGTGCCCTTACAGGACCGCTGCACTGAAGAAAAGGAGACGCTGAGGGGGTTCACGTACCTCCAGGTTCTGCAGCCTCTCGCGCTCCTCCCGGGCCAGCTCCTCTTCACTCTTCAGCTTCTCTGACGGCTGAGCCTTCATCTCAAAGCCAAGCTCCCTCACCATCATATCATAATCATCCAGCTGTAGGACACACACACACACACACACACACACACACACACACACACACATCAGTCAAGCTTTCGGGACATTGCAGAAAGCAAGGAGAGACCAAAAAGACATCAAATGACACAAAAGACTACAGTAATATGGTCACGGTAAAGGTAAATGTCTGGAATTTAGCAGATACTTTTATCCCAAGCGACTTCCGAAGGCAGCTTAATAATACTTATGTGCATTGAGGAATGCAATCTCAACTTCTCCAGAAGCAAACCTCTCCATCAATGTTAGTAGTCTATCGACACAAATGAATCTGGTTGAGCTCCACCTTAGGCTTTTCCGTCTGGTCCTGGCTTTGGGCTCTGGAGCCTTTGTGGGACAGCAGACCTTGGATGGACTTCCACTCCTGGTCCAGCTTCTCCGTCAGAACATGGGACTCTTCTTTCTGAGTCTGACGCTCTCTCTAAGCAAAACAAATGAAGACAACAGGTCTTACACACTGCAAAAAATAACCAACTGAAAAGCTGACTGAGGGATCTCTGCTTTTATATTTTCAATGCATTTATGGAAATAAGCACAGTAAGAAATCCATATTATAGATACTCCACAGATGCAGACACAGCAATTCTAATAAAGACAGGGATCAATACAATCACTCTCATAGAGAAGCAGGAACTAACCTTCTCCTGTTTGGACTTGATGATGAGCTCATCAATAAGTTCCTGGCGGGATCTTCCTTTGTCCCCTTTCTCGCCCGGGCCCTTCTTTCGTAGGAGACCACCACCCCCTCCAAAATGTGAGGCCGTGAGTTCCGCTGGAGTGGAACGCAGAGGTGACAGGCACAAATCCCAAAGAGAACGCACAATTATTCCATGAAAACGTTTCTACCACACAGGCAAATTTATTGTCTCACAAGTAAATGTTTTTTTTTTTTTTCATTTACATAGATCCAAATACATCGATACATAGATCCAGAGTCAGTCTGCCAAATTATTTTGTTGATAAACAACAGTGCGTCTGAGCTGGAAAGAAATTTACAAGTGTGCTCTGTTGGAAAAAAATATTCTTCGCAATTCTAAAGACAATTGATGTTTGATCTGAATGCAATTCATACCAGACAACAGTCCTTTCTCCTCTGAGTCACTGTCACTGTCCACAATGTCATTGAGCTTCTCCATCTCAGCCAAAGATTGGCCATAGTGAGTCAGCTCCTCATCCTCGTTCAGGTTATACATGTCCTTCTTTTCCAGAGTCCGCTACAAGATGACAACATCACACAGGACCACACATGTGTTAAGCCAAGAAAGAATTTCACACACATACAGTACGTCTTATGGCATTGTCCGCTTGCTCATATGCAGCTGCATTAACTGGCTTACATCTTTCAGCAGGAGCAAAAACTAAACATTCTAGCAAAGATAGGTAGCATACCTGTCTCTCCATTGAAAATCTCTGTAGAATTTTGTCCTCCGGTGCCATCTTGGTGTCATATTCACCAAATCGTCTGTCGATAAACTTGTTTGCCTTACCTTTCTGTTTATACTCCTTCAGGAGTGTATTTTTGCGCTGAAAAAAAGTTCATGGAGAAATGAAAATCCAGGCAGTACTGAAATGTTGATTCATCACGGGTTGAACATTTCAGCAAATTCTACAATGTAGAGAACAACTGTGTGAATGCATGCATTCATTAACGGGCAATATGATCTCTTAACGTACTTTATTGATAGCCTTGGATCTGGACACACCAGGGAGTCCAACATCATGTTTACCCTTCCTGCCGAGGATGTCAAACTTTTTCCTATTGACTTTTACTTCGAACGGGTTGTTCTTGATCTCTGTTGATGTTTTGGTCTTGCGGACTTTATCCGCGACATTCTTTTTCTTCTGTGGTTTACCCATCTTCACGCTATAAATGCACAGGGATGAGAGGCAGCATTGAACCCAAACACTCTTGTGAACATTCAAATGTAACGTCTTATCTGAATTACAGTCAAACAGTAAGATCGTCTAAAGCCGAATATCCATGTTCATGTGGTTGGTGCATTAAAACATCTCGTTGATTTTACAGCGATACATTGTATTAGTTAAACTCATAGCACTGGCGTTAGCTTAGCTTTAGTTAGTTGCAAATGTAACCCAATACATGACAATTCCAATCTGTTAAAATGCTAAAACATAGGCGAGATTTTGTAACAATTTACCGGTTATGTCATCAGGACGGAGAAATACTCTTATAGTGGTTGATGGACTGTTCAATTAGCTAGTTTGGATCAGCGCACTGATCAGTCTTCACCCACGTTGCTACCTCTGTGTAGTAAACAGGTCGAAGGCTGAAGGTGAGAGGGCAGTGAATAACGAGGTGGATACATTTCCTTTGTCGCCATCTAGTGATGGTCCTCCTGTGCACTGATAAATCGTTCTGAACAGATTAAGCTCTACTTATAAATCGTTTAACATGGACTCGTAGCATAACACGCAGACATGTTTCTCTTTCTACCTGCTCTCTCCTTTGTTTACTTATTCTCTGTCCCAAACTCTGCCCTTCATGTTCCTACCTGACCCCAGCCAGCATCAGATTGATGGAGCCCACTTCCTTTCCTGGTATGAGGGAATTCTCTTTGCTGCTGGCAGTATCATTTGGCACGCATCCTTTGGTTGCTATAGAAATTATGATATGTAGACATGGGATGTAGGCGTGCTAACATTTGTGTGCCCAGATGTCTGCCCCTAAAGATAATTATTATATATGTGGCTACAACATAATTATGAGATCCCAACTAGCTCATATGTAAGCTACCCCTTTTGAAACCAGGGCCATAGCACTATTTAGATAGAAGTAGGGGATATAACCTACTCAGGTGTGATTGGGAATGTTATTTAATTAATATACCAGTCCATGCACATTTTCAAAAAAGTGGGATTGCTAGGAGGACGTTTTAATCATGGATACAAATTAAACAGTTCCATGGAAACGGAGATGTTCTCTCAAAATGGTACAACACTGAAATAAACCAGAACACGGCAGGTTTAACATAGCTGCATGTTTATAATAGAACAACGTAATTGTAAAGGCTCAAAACAAATTCCATAACTAACTTAGTACTGTTATAATGTAAAATGCCAGTTGGGCACATTATGAAGGAAACGTGATACAGCGTTAAATGTACAGAGGATAAACAATACAGGCTTAAGCTTTTAATGCCATGCAGTCCTTTTAAAAACACCTATGTTGTCAGTTTGCACAAAACACATACTGATTTAAAAGTGGTCTAACCAAGCCTTATTAGTGTGATAATAATTGGTCCAGTCTCTCAGCCAACCTACATTCAAGCCAAAATGTCAGTTTGCATCAAGTACCCTACTTACAATTGCCACGGTACCATGGTGTCCTAATTATCTTTTGTTTTGCCCTGAACATAAAACACGAGAGTGGTACTACACAAACACTCCTGCCTGTTGAGAGGGAAGCCACAGAGCTCTGAGAAGTGTCAGGCAGTGGTTCTCTGAGGGTTTTCACAGTGGTTTTTGCACACATAATGCGGTCGAAGAATGGCTCAGATGCTTATTCTTTTGAAAAGCACACAAAAATCCAGGTCTGGTGGTTCTGTTTTAATATTCTTATCCTCAAATCTGACACATTCCCAGATCATTTGTTTGAGTGGAATAGAACACAAGAGGGAAGAGTGGGAGGACTGAGGACATGAGTGGCTGTTCAGTTCTCCTGTCTGATCCACGCTCGTTTGACGCTCCAGTACATTAACTGAATTCTTACAGGGAATATAGCTAGCCTACACATTTCTTCCTACAGTGTGAGTGTAATATATGTCAAAAGTGGGCCCAAATCAAAACTCCAAGTGTAAAATGATAATTCATGAGTATTTGTCCATTACTGACAAAGTGATTTCTCAACAGTGTAAGATTCTTTTGGTAGAGTTAGATTTGGTGTCTTGAGGACTTCATTGTCCTTGGTAAGCCTAACACCAGACATGTCTTATGATGAGATGGGCCTGATGGTTTCATTCAGGAAATGCAAGAATAATTTGACAAATAAAAAAATAAAATAAAATAAAAAATAGAAAGAACTGCATATCGTTTACTCAAAGGTTACTAACTACAAACGGTAGCCATGTTTCAATAATTAAAACAGAGCTGTGATAAAACCTTACTTTAAACTAGTATCCTTTAAACTTCAGACCAGTAAAAGTACTATGACGACTGCATTTTCATGGTTCCCATTTTAGTATGAAAGCCTGTAAAGGCCCAATACACTTGAGCATGACTTCTGCCATTCTTGTGTCCTTTTTCCATAATGTATTGTTGAGATTGTGATTATATTTGTCACTTACAAGCAGTCAAGAAGCAGGTGCCTCATCAGACAATGCAAATGGCTAAGACTGACAGAACTGTATGTAATAGACATCTTAATTTAGCACCGTGCAGTTAGTAGTCTGGTGATGGTTATTTTATACCATATCTACCATGATTAAAAGCTCAATTTTGCATTCATTTTTTTTTAAAGACACTTGAGTACAAGTTCATACAATCCCAATACATTCTAGTGATTAACTGGGTTCAGCCATCTTTTCTTAAAAATATTGTGTATATATAATATTATAAACACGTGGGCCAAAACAAACATGCAAAGGAAGCCACACAACCATACTGGACCAGACGTAATGGTCATTCATCAATAAAAGCTGCTAACGAACGAACCTAAAGCCATTTTGACCCTTTGTTCTAAAAAAGAAGAATTGGCACACACACTGTACTGTAGGTGAACACAAAATATGTTGAACAGACATATAAAAGATTCAACTAAAACAAAGGAAAGATGAGGCCTTTTCCCCAAACCAGACATCTAGGTCTCTGTCTTCTTTTTGTTTTTCTTCAGGAAGGATGGGGTTCGAAACTTCTTCTTTTTCTTGGAGGGGGATTTGCTGGGGGACTCGTCGCTGCCTTGGTCTGCGGCATCATCAGGGCCACCTGGCTCCTCCCCCTCTGTCTGTGGAGTAAGGTCTGCCTGGGCTGGGCCGGAGTCTTCGGCTGGAAGTGGGGGAGCTTCGGAGGGGTCATCTGGGGTCAGGTCAGGGAGGGTCTGTCTCAGTGTGGCGGCGTCACTCTCGTCCTTAAAGGTCTGATCTAGCTGGGACTCTGGGGGGTTGGGGGAAGAGAGAGTGGATCTTAGACAAGGCACACGCTGTGCAGCCTTCGGGACCTACTACCAATCCAAGTTGAAGACTTACTCGTGAAATTTCCACACACAACCATTTATGAATAGCAAGCTACTTCACTATGGAAAAACAAGCAGCGCAGAGGTATTTGACCCTATACCAAAATAAATAATTTCTCAGAGTAATCTTAAAATTAGCTTATTTGCCATGTTGCCTGGGAAACAGACTACAAAAAGAAACAATTTTCTATGCCCTACTTTCCCCTTTAGAATAATTGGAGAAAGTTGTAAGAGGCCAGAATTACATTAGAAGACTAGACTCACAGTAGCTAATCTTGTCATTTAAAAGAAGGATCTTAACTGCATCAGTCTTGTGCATGAACAGAATGCAGCATATGCTCTCAAAGTTGTTTGGAATATATTAATATATTCAGTTCCTCATTCTATTTATATGCTAGACATTCAACACAACGCAGCGTGGTGTAGCTACATTTCTTGAATGTACTGTGCTTTATGTCAGAATATAAACAATTAAACATGGCAATCATTCATTCAGCTGTAGCTGTGCAACCAGCCACATTGCAGATAAATGGCTGCCATCACCCTTTAGCTCTGTTTAGAGATGGATGATCAAGTAGAATCTGATATTTAGTCTGACATCTATTATTTGAAACTGATGCTAAACTGGGAGCTCCTATTATATCAAGATGTGTAGCAAACAAGCTTTCCTGATCAATACTGTGAAATACAAATGTTATGCAGTGCTCAAAACTTCACACGCTGCAAAGCAAAGGCCTATGCACTAGGAAATGGCTACACTCCAGCAAGAAAAGGAAACCATGTACCTGAAGGATGCCTTGTCTGGAACAGAAACATAACAACATCGACCACTTACATTACCTGGGTCATGACAGTTCTTTTCAAATTCAAATTAGACACCTTTACTCAGCATACTACAAGTGTTTTCTTTAAGATCACAACAATGTAACTCAAGAGGAAAAGGTCAGGAGGTAAAATCTAAAAGTTTATAGGAAAAATGTTGCTGGGTCCATCTTCAAGCACTCTAGTCAGTTTAACAAGCAGGCTTTTGCTTTCACTGGCTGCTAGCTAATGATGCTAATGCTCATGTTTATGGAACTTCAGTTACCTGTTCATACAAGTCCATGTGTTGAGGACAACTACAAACAACAAAATACAAACTGACTGATTTAGAGGGCTTCTAGAGTGACACCAGTCAACATCAGGAAATATAGAAACATAGAGGGTCAAGGACCAGAGTGAGGGAGAGAGAGAGAAAGAAAGAAAGAAAGAGCAGGAGAAAGTGTAAAAAGGAGAGAATCAATCCCAGCGGATGAGTAAGACCACAGAGAGGTATGTGAATGAAGCCATGCAAAGAGAGGTTACAACCAGAGCACAAGCATGGGGGGACTGGGGAACCATACTTACTAGGGCAACAGGTATTCTTTTGCATTTCCTTCTCCTGATTGTAACGCAGCCACAAAGAAGAAAGAGCACAAGTGGAAAACCATGTCTATGCAAGTCAAAACCACAGCCACCGTGTTAAAACAAAAAGAGTTAAATGAAATACAAAAACACAGACCACCAGGGAAAAAAAGAATGGACAGAAGCCATTCTTACAAGACCCCAGAAAGATGAGTATGAAAAGATGGATGTGGAAGGTTTACAGACAAGTGGCACATCCTTGAACAGCAGTGGATTAGATTATACCTGTCAAATACAGCAAGCTGATTTGAATAATATCTTTGAGTGGTCCTTTAACGGGCTTCGTTAAAACATTAATTTCATTTCGTTAATCTAATTGGAAATTGCACTTGTTTAAAATGTGTAGAAGCCCAGTGACAGTCAGAGGACCACTGAGTCAGTCAGCTGTCAGCCTTAGAGGGCATGTGAAAACAGCTCAGGGGAATTCTTATAGAATCCATATCTCTTCTTTATTTCTAAATCCCCTCTCACAAATAGCTAGCTATCCATATTACAAAAGATACTACCGGTACTATTTCACAAAATGACTAATTTGTCAATCTGTTGTAATTGTTATTTCAGGATCCATGGGAAACAGTAACAGGTATATGTGTAATCCAAAGGTAATAAAGACCAAGAGGAGAAATAAAACAAATCAAAAAGAAAAAGGAAGGTAGATATAAACATCTGGAGTTCAAGAAAAGTATGAATTATTGTATTCTTAGTTTCTAAGTTTAACTGATTGACTCATTTCTTATTCAACATAACTTTATCTTATTTCAGTTAATATCAAGGTCTGTGGCACACTATGTAATGTATGTAAAATGAATTCTTTAACCTGGTTCCATAGTTAACTTCCATAGTTAACTTCCATAGCCTTTCATCAGTGCCTGAGGCTGACGATTTTTAAATGCAGTACTGTAGTTAGCCTGAGCAGTGCTACAGAGATGCTATTAGGCCAATCAAGATGACTAAAATGGCTTAGTCATGCCTCGTTTCAAACAGTTAAATCGATTTACTTGGAGAGAAAGAGAATTCACATTAGCATTTTATTCAATGCAAAGAAAGACAAACACTGTTTCTCTGCATTGAATAAAACAGTTAACAACAGGCCTGAAGGTGAACCGGAAGTTCTGTATCTAGTCAATAATTTGTATGAGGTGAAGACCCTGTTGAAATTACTCTAAGGACCACTGCTCTTCATAGTTTAGTTAATCCCTTGCTTTTAACATACCTTTATAATGATTGAAACTGATATATTATCAACTCATTATTGTCTAAAAGTATTCATTATTTCTGGTATGCAGCAAACCTCTTGGTCTGTTATTACCAATATGAAACAGTAATATACACCTATGGTTAAGAACATACATGTAAAAGACAAAGACGAGTTTGAAAGCATTCCTTGCATCCCTGAGACACACAATAAACACAACTCGGGAGAAGCCATGCTTGGAAGTGAGCCGCCTGTCTGGGGAAACCCACCTTCTTCTGGCTGGACTGGGGTACTGGGGGGGGTGCAGGTGGGGCTCTGCTCTTTCACCTCTCCCTCCTCGGGCTCCAGTGGCACGTCTGAGGACCGACAGAAAAGTTTTTAAGTATACATCATCTACTGGTTGGATTTGTAGTGCTTAGCAACATTTCAGTCAATGTAGGTACCTTATGGTTTACAGGCTTACATTGTTTTGTTATTCCAGAGAAATCAGCAATCATTTGTGTTGTAAGTCATTTCTTCAATTCAGTCAACAAATCACTTCAAAATGTTGATTAAATGTCACCACTTAAAAAATTGTGCATTACTAAGATATTGAAACCATCAAGAACAATTTGGCATTGCCTCATTTTCATGCCAGGGACATTTCATCATCAGTTGCTACGGCCATAAATCGCTCTAGAATCAAAAACACTGACATGAGCACACCAACCAGAAAGGAATGCAGGGAATGATTAGAGCGGGATGAGCAGAAGAGTCAAAGGAATCCACCCACAGGAGAACCCAGCGGAGTAGACCCTCACACCTCCACCTCACAGAACACCACCATCTCCAGCATGGGCCCAGGGCCCATTACGCCACAAGTTGCTTTTATTAGTACAAATGCCACAAAAACAACGAAACCCGAGCACACGACAAATCCAGGTTAGAAGAGGAGTCCCTTTGCCCACTTTGCCTCAAATGCCAAAAGACTGCATCATTGTCAGAGTCCTCCGTGTAGACCACAATAAAGAGTGAGATCAGAGAGCCCATGGATGATAATAATTCATAGCTAATCATCGCAAAGCATAATTATTTTAAAGAGGCGGGAAAGGGAGTGGGGAAAGAGATGATCCAGGTTGGGTTGGGTTTGGGTTGGGGTTTGGGGGAGAGGAGGGCACTGGATTACTGGGGAGGACAGACAGAGGAGGAAGGGGGAGGGAGGGGAGAAGAGCAGACTCAGGGCCCACAGACAGTGGCTCCAGTGGGGGCAGGACGGAGATGAGGCAGGCAGGCAGACGGAGCTCCCCAGTACCTGGAGACTCACTCTCAACCTCCACCTGTGTCTTGGTGCACAGCGCTCGCAGCACAGCATAGTGAAAGTCCTTGTGGGGGGAGTGTGGGGACGCTGCTGTGGCCCCTGGGGAGGGGCCGGTCCTCTCAGTGGAGTCTGAGCTCCGGTCCCTGTCTCGGCTGGGAGCGAAGGAGCAGGGCGGGGCAGCTAAGATGGCGGACTCCTGGCACTCTTCATCTGCCCCTGCCTCACTGAGGGACAAGCTCAAGCTGTCCCCAGCAGGGGGAGGTAAGGGACTCCTCTCTCCAGGGAGCCTGGGCTGGGAAGGACTCCCACTCTCAACCTGTACTGGATGCAACACAACAGGTTCTCCCAAAGCTCTGTGATGAGATTACAAGTGCAAGGTGCTGGTGTGGCAGGACCAAAACATTAGGAGAGGAAGGGAAACAGCTCACGGCAACACATCAAAAGAAAGCACCATTAAATTGGTCTATTTACTTATTTTTAATATCTTTTCCTATGGTCCTGGAAAAAGAATCACTTAAATCGTCCATTTTAGCTCTTGTGCTATTGCTGGTGTTTTCATCAGGGGGAGAAAAAAAAAAACACGAACTTTCTTCATTACACAGCCCTACCTTCTGCTTTCTGCTTGAGCTCCACCTCCTTGCGGTATTCATCCAACTCCTGGTCTGTCTGCTTGGTGAATGGGTTGGGTCCAGTCTTGCTGACGATAACTCGTGGCTGGTACTCCTTCTCAATAATGGCTTTGGAAGCAGTCACCAGTTCCCCCTACACAGACAAGCAGAGGCAGAAAGGAAGCAAAGTCTCAAGACAGAGAACAAAAGTGTAGAACAGAGCGTGACACAGTGTCACTTTCAAGTGAACATGGAAAGCCACTGTCCACATTCACCTCACAAATACAGACTTAAAGCCAGAGGACAACAATTAGCCTTCTTCTTTCTGGTAGAGCAAAATCTTTAATAGCATTTCTTCTGTGTATGCTCAATTTAACATTATCATTATATCATTATCATAACATTATTCAATTTATCACTAAACTAAATCTGGACATTTCAAATATGAACATATGGAATAAATTGGAGACTCTTTGTGAAATCTTCACCATTAGAAAAGAAATTCACAAAAAATCTTTAAGATACAAAGCTCATGCTCTTGAGGATCAGTGCTGTCCAGTCCACATATGACTATGGCCAGAATAACAGATGGAGATGTTTTATAACCAATAAGAATGTAATCCGTACAAAATCCTCCATGCAACAATGATGTTTGTGTGAGGACCAACTAGGTCAGTTGATGTATTTATGAAGTTACGGACCGAGATATTCTGACTTCTGATTCTAAGATAAAATCCTTGTGAATTTAAGTCCTGCAAAAAGCAATTACAGTCACTAAACAGTGCTTCCCTCAGTCAACAGAGTCAGCATTCATATCAGGAGTCACCATGATGGATATAATGGATGATATTTAACTCTAGATGCAACCATTTGAAAGTTAGCATAGAGTACCAAAACAACATACAAGCAATCAATCAATCAATCAATAATCAATAAGTATATGCATCGATAATGAGTGTGTAGCTTGTTGAGTGGTCACCCTGCATAGAAAAAAAATCAGAGAAGACAAGACAAAAGTAGCGAAGAAGGAGGCAAACACAGTGTGGGTTAGCAGCTAGTTATGTCTGTTTCTGTACCTTTCTAATAGACCTAGCAGGGCTATAGACCTGCTCAGGCAGATCAAGGCCATCGATTGAGTCCGTACAGTCAGACAGAGGGGCGTCCTGCAACAGTAAACCGGGTGAGGAGTACAGAACCCAATCACCCGGCATCTCAGCACACAAGCACTCCGGACGTAGTCTCCCTCCCCTCTCCACACACACACTGTGATATTCCCACCGGACGTACTCTCCCTCTCCTTTCCACACACACACTGTGATATTCCCACCGGACGTACTCTCCCTCCCCTCTCCACACACACACTGTGATGTTCACCCCAGACATACTCTCCCTCTCCTCTCCACACACACTGTGATATTCCCACCGGACGTACTCTCCCTCCCCTTTCCACACACACACACACACACACACACACACACACACACACACACACACACACACACACACACACACACACACACACACACACACACACACACACACACACACACACACACACACACACACACACACACACACACACACACACACACACACACACACACACACACACACACACACACACACACAGTGATATTCACCCCCAGACCATCCAATAGTCACTGGTGCTCAAACATGCACGCATGCAATCATACTAGCTCACACTCACACACCATCCAAGCAGAGGATTTTGTACACATTACAGACCCTAAATAACCAACAATTGAACACACAAGCATGCCACCACGCACACACACACACAAACACACACTCACACAGTCAAAGGGGCATGCTGCAGATAAGCGAATGGAACGAACTTGAGCATCACAGGCAAGGAAATGATTAGTTCTGCATCATGCACTACAGCTTGACACAGCATATTGTCTTGTATTTTATACACCTTTTGAATCTTTGTTATTTTTCCAATGAGTAACATTTTGAGGACTGTTTTTTGAGGACTGAGGATAGATTTAATATTATTATTATTATTATTATTATTTGTATTATTATTATTGCTACCATAATTACCAACTCATGAACCGCTTATCCACAATAGAGCCATTTTAAAAGAAGCATACATATGGACTGCATTTATGGTGCTTTTCTACTCATAGTGCACTCAAAGCGCTTTACAGATAAATGCCTCAGACATCTACCCATTCACACACCGATGGCTGAGGCTACTATTCTACTACTACTAAGTTGCCAACCGGCACATCGGGAGTGGTTTGGGGTTCAGTGTCTTGCTTAAGGACACTCCGACACTTGGTGAGGAGGAGTCAGGATCAAACTAGCAACCCTCTGATTGCTCCACCCCTCTACCTCCAGAACCACTATCGCCCCTACATACGCATACATTCAACCAATATATAATTCATAATTTATGACAATATATAGCTAAATAACCTCTTTTACCACAATGTGTGTGAATGTGAATAATGTGTATAATCCCTGAATATTGAGCTAAGGTCTAGACCAACATGCTAACAGACTATCTATAATAATAGAATAATTTTGAGGTAATTTTATCTTACTAACATTTGTCCATGGGCAAGACAAATCAGGCTACTAAACAGTATAGCAGTAGTGGACGAACCAAAAGGTATGTTGCACAAGTAGGGCAAGTGAACCCTTTTCAGTAAATGTGCTACATGATTGAACACTGGTCCAACCACTGCCCTACAAAACTACTCTCACTGGGCTGAACTCAAACATGGAGGCCACACACAAGACAGAGAACAGAGGAGCGGAAACAGCTCCCTGAGAGCCATGCAAACTCATCTTACACGGAGACATGGAGGTGATCTGTGCTAACGTAAGACGCTTGAGTTGCCCTCAAGCCGATTAAAGTCAAACGAAAACTCAAAGGGTAAAAATCACAGCAAACAAAACCAAACGAAAGCTGACTCAGCGGCCATGAGCACAACCCCTCAGTCTGAAGGGAGCTGTGGGTCACCTCCGCCTGTACTTACCTGCCAGAGAGTCACCCTCTGTGATCAGAAAATAACGTCACAGTTAAACATCACCCACTGGCTGGAGGCATAGGCAGTAAGGGAGAGAGGCACAACACAGGGAGAATGGGATACGGATGACTGCACACTAACCTGGGTAAAGGAGCGGTCCATTACAGATCCAGTCAGCACCTGCGACTGCGGTCCGGCTGTCTTTATGTCCTGTAGATTCTGATCCCGGATCTGCACAGACCACATGACAAGATCAATTTAGTAATGCACTGAGCTGACAAACACAGTTTCCATCAACGAGCCTCAAACTACAATCAAGTTAGAATCTTCTTACAGATAAACTAGGCTCTAAAGATTTTTGAGTTGGAGATACTATACAAATTGCTTTAATCAGATTTGTTTAAATCCATTTGCAGTCCAAACCCACAGTATTACCCGAGCCAAGTAGCAACGGGGACATATCTACTTCATTGTGAATAGCCGAGTGGCTGCGTCTCGTGGATTCCATACCTTGTTACGCATCTCCTGGACTTCTTTGGGATTTGTGTTCATCGGGACAAACTGATTGGCCACTGCAGCCTGCCGAAGCCCTTCCTCCTTGGTCCACTGTAAGGTTCAAATTAAACATTAAAATTAACTGATAAACACCCCAGTCTTACAAAAGAACAAAAAAAACACGCAGAGAAATAAAGATCTAACAGCATGCTTCTCATAATAATAATAATAATAATAATAATAAAAATAACAGAACCAAAATATTTAAAACATCTAAAAACACATCATAGAGCAGTGAACCAATGATGATGCAGTTATTAAAACCCCTAAATCCAACGTGTTGGCAGTCTGTTGTTTAATCAGACACTCAAATAGTCTGGTACCAAGTGATACAGTTAGTCAGGAAATATCCCTGGAGTGGGACAGAGTACAACAGAACAGAGCTGTACCTTGCCTTCCTGTCTACTGTTTCAAATACGATCTAATGACATTTCAGTGTATAATCTCATTCCCATTCGGCATGGGCTAAACTTCTGGTGCTACACTATCCACATCATTATCATTCGTTCACCATCTCCTGATGGACTGACAGTACGTGAGAAATCAGTTGCAATCTCTACGGAGTTCTGTATGCTACAGGAGGGCAGTCCTAGTGTATTTAATAGACTGAAAATGACAAAGCAACTTAGTGAGGCGTTATCGCTTTCCCCTCCTCATCGTCATCATCATTGATACTCGTGCTGTAGACCATAAGGTAACAGAAAGACAAGAGGAGGAACTGAAGGCATCACAGGATGAGAAAGCGTGAGGGGAGGAGGAGGAGGAGGAGGAGGAGGAGGAGGAGGAGGAGGGGTGAGAGAGGTGGTGAGTGAGACAATGATGGCTGCCTTACGAAGCGGAGTGTTGAAGCTGAGTGGCGCGTGGCATTAAAGTGGACATCACCATACATCAGACATCAGACACACACACACACACACACACACACACACACACAGTGAAACAGATACACACACAGTGAAACAAACACACACACACACACACACACACACACAGTGAAACAGATACACACAGGCTCCCTTTGTTGACTGTCCTAGAGGCTGCTCAGCAGGCAGAGGACAGAACTAGGAGATTCATGTCAACTCAGCCTTCATGATCTGTCTAAAATGTACTGCTACCTAGAGCAAATGTACTCCTACTGAAACAATAAAAGTGAATGGGAGTCCTTCCGAACCATTCCATTATGACTGATGTTATCCAGGGGACAGATGTTATCCTTGGAATTCTCTCATTCCATGGAATACTCCTCTTAGTGAAACGACATAATGCTCAACAAACATTTTATTGTTCAAATGAGGGAATGAACCGCATGTGCGTCTAGCATCACCCGTCATGCATGTAAGCGCTATTTGAATATGCGGTCTGAATTATAAAGCTAGCAGAGGGTGGGGTAAGAGCTAAGCATGAGTATGGTGTATTATCTGTCACTTGGCATTTGGCATTTGAACTCAATGAATAGGTGTCTATGGAAGGGGCTTTGGATGGAATGAACAGGTAAACATGAAATACTCACTGCTCACGAGTCTCACAACACAACACTCGCACTCTCCCACTAGAGATAGTCATTTGAATAAAGTTTGAATAGAGTTAAGGGACAGATGTTTTGGTTTTCGCTGTTTCTTTCCCCTAAATTTCAACAAAACACTCATGCTCGAGAACACTCCAGTGATAAAAAAAATCTTCGTTCAACCAAAGAAAAAAATATATAACCACCAAAATAAGTCAACACAACTTGCCAATGAAATTGATAAAGAACACAAGAGAGGTAGGGAAACAGGAGGGTAGACTGGGGAACAACCCTATAGTCAGTAGAAAGCAGGCAGTGACTCCTAGAACTTCAGTTCATACCCTCTAGCAGAACCTCTGGAGACTTTCACGCCTACCTTTACTCTGTGGCTTTATAGTTAAAGCTTCAGAGCTCAGGGGCAGAAGGACCAGCTGCAAAGACAGCCAGCTACCTCCTGGAGTCAGTTAAGCTTTGGACTAAAAGCATGCTTTTCTTGCTTTTAAGGGCTTTGAGTCACGAAGCTAGATCATTTGGAACACCGAGTCCTTACACTTAAACTTAATTCCTTTACACTACCCAGGGCAGGAGACTGGAATTACTACAACTATGGAGGACTTTCTGGTCATTCCTAGATTCCAAAACATAATTGCATGCTGAAATTTGTGGGGTTTATGAGCATCTTTTTTCATCATGTGTAATAAATGCTCAATGCCCCCTTTGGATGAGTGCTTCCTGGGAATTCAGAGACACTGTTCCACAGCTCCTATCAGATGAGTTCCATACACATGATGGAAACACCTAGAACACTGGAGTCAGAACTCTCCACCAACCCTTTGAGGGAACCATCGAGTGTTAGAAACGTCAGTCACACGGAGTAAACACAAAACAAAACAACCCCGAAAACAAACACACACCATCAACTGAAAGAAGAGGGAATCTGTAAAAAGCAGCAGTGGTTAGCAACACCA
This sequence comes from Clupea harengus, assembly GCF_900700415.2. Classification (NCBI taxonomy): domain Eukaryota; kingdom Metazoa; phylum Chordata; class Actinopteri; order Clupeiformes; family Clupeidae; genus Clupea; species Clupea harengus. The sequence goes on along the minus strand of NC_045163.1, from coordinate 2,666,570 downwards.
TCCAGCCATGTCCAAACAGGCACATGCGACAACCTGTCGGCCCTCCAGGATGCTACCCACAACGCATCTGAATATCCATGCAACACAGCATGCATTAGGCAGCTGGGGGGCACCATGAGGTCACTAACTGTGTCAGGGTTGTTAAGGCTCTAGAGGGTGGGATCAGACAGAACAAGCTGCCTGAAGGAGGTCAAAGGAAGCAGAGACACAGAGGGAAACAGATTAGATTGCAGATTTCATGTAATCATTGGATGAATCACCATAGGAATTTCATCTAAAAAACTCTGTGCCAAAGGCCTACATGTTAGAATATACACTGAAATCTGTAATCCACCTCAGCCTTATTCTTACACACTAGTGGGAGAAATGGGTATGCTTTGAGACCAGAGGCCCGCACATCTCTAGTGAAGGAGACACAGGGGAGAGGAGAAGAGGAGAAGAGGACAGTACATCAGATCAATATGGCCTCGTGGTGCCCGCCAGCTGTCTGAATAGTAGCAGTACATCTAACTATGAACAGTAAGGTAGGCACAGACCAAGCAGTTGGTAATACAGCTTGGCACGCAGACACCGGACGAGAGAGACTGCAGCAAGGGTTTGACGTGATCGTGTGAAATGTTCGTCCACACCTTAGTCTTCGCCTTTGGGCTTCCGCCATCCGGCCCATCTTCGCAGGCTTCGTCAGGCCGGCTGGAGCTCAGCCAGCGGGTTTTGTCCCGCTGCTGCCGCTGAAAGCTGTGCTTGAGGGGAGAGCGCGCCCCCGAGTCACTGTCCTCAGCGTACGAGTAGCCCGTGGCAGAGGGGGGGATCTCTACGTCACTGTACTTTTTGGTTTTGTCACGCAGTGACGGGCAGCGGTACGGGTAACCAGTTCGGTAGCCCTGTGGAGGTAAACAGGAGGGGATGAAGGAGAGGAGAGGAGAGAGAGACAGAGAGAGAGATGCACAGTGCGATGGACAGAGGGAAATAGGGAGACAAAGAGTTCATATGTGAGAACTGATGAAAGAGAACAAAAATAATCATACAAATTCTCTGTGCGAAATGAAAATCCGTCACCCTCAAAGTCCCAGCCCAGATAAATCCCCTGCTACTGAATGATTCCCAACCGCGCATCAGAACAGAGACATGCTCATCCTACCAGATTATCCAGCATCCGCATAAGTGCCTCAAACTCCTGCTCCCCGACCAGCCACTTGGGGTGTGTGCTGGCACTGTCAGAGGCTGGCTCCAGGTGCCGGGGTCGGGCCTTGTACTTCGCCGGATCCAACATCACGAGGTTATCAGGCCCTCCTGCGCTAGCCAGAGTACGCACCTATGACAAGAGACAAAAGCTGGGTGACACAACAACAAATGTACCGTGTTCCATGACACATACAGTCAGTTTCTCTCTCTTTCTCACACACACACACACACACACACACAGTCTACCAACATACCTGAATTTCACAAGCTGTTACCAGGTTGTGAATATAGTAAAAGGCTTCTTCGACAGTTTCTCCAACAGTTACCAGCCCATGGTTTCTAAGGATTAACACCTATGATAGAGAAACAGCACAGCACAGCTTTTACCGGTAGTCTTTCAAAAATATGAATACCCAAGTTCAACCAAGTAGAGAAAACCCAAAGTGGTTACTAGTCATGAAAGCGCCATTGTGTCTCCCCGTTACCAGACCTCATGCAAGCTTCTTTTCCTCACCCACAGACATCTTCCAAAGTTTTCCTACGCAGGATTATCTTTGCCCTGCCCTTTCTCTGTGGTCTGTGCTAAAGGTTTATACTCGATTATGGATTTCACCGTCGGTGGATATCAACTTGATGGCAGCAGAAAGGTGTGCGCTCTGACCAGTACCTTGCTTGTGGGACCCAAGTTCTTCTGAATGAGGACGTTCTCCTCCTCATCCACCAGGATCCCATGGTAGTCATGGTAGGTGACCTCCCCCAGGGCCAGTGCCTCGGGAGATATGGGCAACAGGCCACACTTCATGGCCGACACCTAGAGGACAGCAGACAGAAGGGGCTTGGACTTCTCTCAGGGACATGATTCTCCATACTACATGTTACATCTCACAAGCTGCCATATCTGACAGTGAACTCTACAGTGGGGGCAACCACTTCTAGTCAGATATTAACAATGGTCATGAACATTAAGTGTTTTAGTAAACAGTGGAGGAAAGGGGAGTGTGGAGTGCGATGCGTACAGCGGCTCCAGCGGGCGTGTGGATGTGCACAATGCACTTGATATCGGGTCGCGCAGCATAGATGGCAGAGTGGAGCATGAACCCAGCCTGGTTCACTCCAAGGTTGGTGCTTCCTCTGTCCACAATCTCCCCCTGTATGTTGATCTTGACCTGTGTAGGGGTTACAGAGACAACAGGATGACACAGCAGAAGGCATCGGATTTGTTCATATTGGCAAAATGTATATTTAGTCAGTTTTTGACACATGGCTGGCCTTACATTTGAAAACAAAGACTACCTATTTCTCTACTATTTCACTCCATAATTTGAATTTATGACTGAGTAGCCCAGGGACCGTCACATTATATTGGTGGATGCACACATACAAGTGAATTTTAGAGTCTAAAAATCAATACATTATGACAAGAACTCAGTATGGGCCATTTTTAATACTTTAACTGGAGTTTAAAATATGTCAAAAATGCTTCTATAAGCTTTAAGGCTATTTGAATATTTAGTTTGTTCAACTATTCAGTTGTGATTTAGGTGGACATTTCGAATATTAAGCTTGTGATCTAACAATTAAACAAGAGTAGTGGCTGAAAAATACAACTTTTTTGCTAAACATAAAAATAAACATAAGATAAAAATAAATGTTAACAACTTGTGGTAGTGATTCAAGGTGAAATATTTAACAGCTGTCTGCTAAAAGAAATAAATGAGGAAGATCGCTCTTACCAGACTGGAGGCTGACACCTCACTGTACAGAAGCCCAAATGGGACAATCAGAAACCGCTCCTGATCCGAATTCAGCCGGACCTGTGGGACAAGAGCCGAGCAGTGAGACAGAGAGAACACCACACCTAGACAGCACCGACATGGGGAGCCAAACACTAAAGTTAATCCTTCAGTTAAATGTTCTTCACTGCATCTTCTGCATTCAAGAAATGTATAACTGCAAAAGTCAAGTGTCTACTCTGCACATCCAGCTATACAAGCAACATATGACTGCTGACTCACTCAGGAGCTCAAAGATACCTAGTAGGATGTCTCACTGAATGCCCTTGGCAAAATTCTAAAATCTGCAACAGTAGAGGTGTCTCCAGGATACCATCGATACAGGTATGAGTAGGGTTTGACTGTCACAGGTTTACCCTACTCATGGGAGTAGGATGAGTAGGGATACAGGCATGACTGTCACAGGTACCACCCTACTCAAGGGAATAGGACAAGTACTGTCAGGTTTACCCTACTCAAGGGAGTAGGGCCAGTAGGGTTTGGCTAGTTAGTGTCAGCTGGGCTCTCTCCTCTGGTCAAATACTATAATTAAATTCCTTGTAAGGGTCTTTTTGTCTGCAGAATTTAGTAATTTTTCATGTGACAGGATATTTGTTGCCAGTTGTAGACCAGTCAAAAGACATGTATGTCTCAGGTATGAGACTGGTATTTTTTGTTCTGTTCTCCAAGGGCCTTATTTTGACAGTGAAAGCGGCTGGTGGAAACGGCAGCGCATGCGCACTCTAAAGGTGTGATCGCAAGAACGCAAGAAGATGCCAATATCACCATGGTTTCTGGACCGTTTCCACCAGCCATTTTGGCTGTCAAAATAGGCCCTAGTCATAAGTGATCAATGACTATTAGGGCAAATGTCTAATTCAAGTCTAACTCATTCCCTCCAGGGCCCTATTCACATCTTACCGTTATCAGTTCCACATCTCAATACATATGACCTTAATCAAACAACATGAGGTTTATTTTCAGAATTAGAAGAATTAGTAATCTTGTTGCATATTTGTCCAACGACGGAAGAATAACTGGTCTCAGATCTGTATGCTATCTCCATGCTTCATGTATAGATATGTATATGTATAGATATGTTTATGTATAGGTCATACGAGGCCGTTGGGCTGATTTCCTCATGGTACTCACAGTCAAGTGGTTATAGATGAGCTGAGACCATCCAAACAGGTCAGCCAGCCGGTAGAAAGCTGCCAGCTTACAGCGCAGGAGCTTCTCCCCTTTCTCATAGGCGATGGAGTCTGAGCCCCGCAGGTCATTCACTGGAGTCACCATCCCCAGACCTACACACACATACACAGGTCATTCACTGGAGTCACCATCCCCAGACCTACACACACATACACACACACACAGGTCATTCACTGGAGTCACCATCCCCAGACCTACACACACATCACACACATGAGTCACCATCTCCAGGCCTACACACAAAGGTCATACTCACGATTACTAAGCAATTACACAAACTTTAATCATATTATCAATGAAAACTATTTCCCAAACATTCGAAGACTACTGCTGTGGACCTGGTAAAAAAGATTATGAGAATAATGCATCGTTTCTCTGCAGCAGAAAGGGTGGGCAAGAGAATACATACAGTATGTTTCAACGTTCAACGTCGTAAACAGCATGTTCATGTACATTACATGGTCAAATTAAGTATTAATAATACCAAGATTGTAGGTTTGTTTCCCAAGAGGCACATATAATAATAATAATAATAATAATAATAATAATAATAATAATAATAATAATTGCATTCCCTGCCTGTACAGTAAATCTCATTAAATGTATGTGCAAAATAAACAAATATAAATTCTCCAAAATAAATATGAATTCTGCTCTTGACCAAAACCTGTGTGTTTCTCTCACTCTTCCTAACATCTAGCAATCATAGTTTAGTGCAGTTGTGTAGAACCTCTATGACAGGCTGATTTGTGTTAAGAAATCAGGTTGTGAGTGGTTTGATATTAAACAGATAATAGGACTCATTCTTTGTGTTATGTGACTGAGCTGGGGCTGTATCAGTCCCCTGCCCTGAGATGACGGCCTAATCCAGTCACATGTTATGAGCCGTTATGAGGTCACACTGAAGGACAGCGCCGAAGCATTTGCAGGATCAGTGTGGAAGTATTAATGCTGACCAGGCCTAATACTTACTAGTGGCACTCACACAGGGAACTAGGAGATTTTGTGGAGTTTTACTTTGACAGGGTCTTTGGAGACAACAATAGTTGGAGAAGCAATGGTCACTGAAATGGGGCAGAAGTACTAGGGTTGAACTTACTCATGTTGAGGGCAGCCATGCCGCCCTGTGGCGCAGCTGGATACATGGTGGGCACGCTGGTCGTCATGAAATCAGCGATCTGCTGCAGTGCCAGCAGACTGGTGGGTGTCTTCCCCTTCTTCAGCTGGTCCTGGATCATTGTCTCCAACTCATCACAAAAGGCCTGCAGAAATATAAGGAGTTCAAGGGGCAAGGCCAGTTACAGTAACAGTAACCAACCAGTTTCAGTTTGCATCCTTGTTGGTGAATCAGTGACTAAAGAGAATAGAGTATCAGGAGTGGGTGCATGTGTTTGTCCCAAGGTTCAATTGGCACAAACACTAAACCCTCCCAAATGCCCGAGGCCCACTGAGGACTAAGTCAGTTTGTCCAAAATAACAGAGAAATGGAAAACATTAATAAAATTGGGGATGTATTACTTAAATTGAGCAAAATGATCTGTCAACAGAACAGGAACATTTGACTTACCAAGATTTATAAAAAAAAAATAAAGAAAATCCAAATATATCTTAAAACTAGGCTGGCCAAACTAAAAACAAGCATATATTGCCTTGATTTAAGATACTTCATCTTACTAAAATGTCAATTGTTGCAGGGTATATAGGCCATGATTGTCCACACTTTTTTAGAATGGGCTGTTGTAGGCCTTAGCAGCTGCAGTTTTTTTGGCCACATTTAATCAGTACTGTGATGATTAAGATCAACTGGTATTGGACTTAACCCTGATGTTTTCCTTTAAAATGAAAATGCTTATCCCTGTGGGAATTGGTCTGTTTGGGGGTGGACTGGCCACTAGGGGAAGAAAAATGTCTAGAGACCTCTCGATTCAATATTACTACGATATTTTGTTGCCGATTAAATTCTTTTAAAGTATTTCTGTGAATAGTATAATTAGATTTAAAAATATATTTCAGACAATTGTTTTTTTTTTTAAATGTAAGCCTCTTTAGAAATGTGGACATGAGAAAAGTTGGATTCTTTCACCTCTCCTGGCCACCACTAATAATTCGCCATCTTGTGATTCTGCCAATGGCACACTCCACACTCCACATTACCATGGATACTGAGAATAGGGCTACACACTGGATGAAATCAAAGCTCTTCATTTCTCCCTCTTTCCTAATCACATGAACAGCATCAGCCTTATACCATGCAATCTGAGACTGGAGGGCTGGGGGCTTTAAGGACAGTTTGATAACGCTCCTGCAGGGGGCATGGCAAAGACTCTCATAGATAGAGCCTCTAATACCTCAAGCAATACTCTGCAAAGGCCATCATCCCTGATAGGGACCAGGTCTGGTCTCAAGACTGCTGTGTGGAGGGAGCAGATGTGTGGAAGGAGGGGTCTGAGCTGCAGCAGATTGGGTGTCTCCCAGCTGGGCCACCCTTGTGTTCCACCCACTGTGACATGGCCAATTCCTTTGACATGACCTAATTTATTTTCTTTAAGAACACTGTCTCTCAAATCCATGTTCCTAATGAGCTGAAATAATTGTAAGATGGTACAGCATGCAGGTAGCCATGTGAGAGAGATACATCAGTACAGCACCTCATCTGCCCTCTTTCTGTCAGATTATACCACAGACTGTTTCAGTGTATCATTGTACTGGGCTGATTGACTGCAATGCTGTGGTTCCATACACACATTAAGTGTGCTAAAGCAGAGAGCAGTGCATGCATGACACGGACCACAGTGTTTGCTGCCGGGGGCTTCTTATCCATAGTTTAAACAGTGTCTGCCACTAACAGGTCGAGCATGTCTCTGATCAATGGAGACACTGTGAAGGCTGGGGTTCTGGGAGGAAACTAATGAAGAGACGAGCTGCATACTCAGTAAATGAGCAGCACACACAATAAACAGACAAGCCCCATGATGGCATTTGATGACTGCAAAGAGCAGCTGAAAGAAATAGTCTCATAATGGCAGAAATCTGTGCAACACTGGTATCCTCTATGCAAGATTTAGTCCGCCATCAAAAATAGGGGTGAAGGTGGGCATACGAAGTATTGAAAATATATAAAAAGATTTGAATCTCAAAAAGTCAGTACACCTTTCATTACGGAGTTCTTACTGTGGGGGCTGTGTTATATACGTATATCTAGTAAGTCTAGATTTGTACTAAATCTAAACTTAGTTTTTAATTTGACATTAGAGCAAAATACCCTAGTGTCAAATCAACCTCAAATCTTTATTTTATTCACGTTTTCTTGTTGAAAGGCTTACATACACGATGGAGAAATCCCAAATATTACAGCCATCTGGGATTCTACTCTTATTACAGCCACTTTTAGAGAAGGGGGAGGGGGCACTTTGTGTACAAGCATCTGCCAGATTTGACACTTTTTTTGGAGATTTGTGCCAGATACAGCGACTAAAAAACGAAAGAAAAAAAAACATCTTGAGGTTTTATTTTCTAAAATTTCCACAGTGGAAAAATCTTAAATATAATGCTCAAATATATAACAAATGTAAAAAGCATCAAACTAATGCATGAAAGATGTATTTATGCAGATTAGTCACACTCTATGATGCCCCCCTGACCCTATATGTGAATAAGGTCATTTGCAATTTCTGTGGATATAGGTGTGGATTTTTTGGTTTAAGGCAGGGGTTCTCAAACTTTTGCAAGCTGGGCCCCCCCAAAGCTGGTTAGGGGTAGTTGGGGCCCCCCCAGCGCGCGGCCCGCCGCCACCACCCTCAACTACACCACCATATATAGATAGATAGATAGATAGATAGATAGATAGATAGATAGATAGATAGATAGATAGATAGATAGCATATTGTTATTGATAGGCCTGACATGTCAAGGTTAGGCTATTGTTAGGCCCATACAGAAAATTATTATTTTTATATTATATTCAACTATTTATTATTATTATTATTATTATTATTATTATTATTATTATTATTATTATCATCAGTAATAGTAGGCCTATTAGTAGGCTATTCATTATTATCACCATCATTATGTTATTATTATTATAATTAATGATTATCGACCAATTATTATTATTGTATTATTATCATAATAATAATTAGTGTTATTATTGCTATCATTTGGATACTGTTATTATTATGGGCCTCTTGTGATCTTTACAAAAAAAATCCTACAGGTCTGTCAATGTGAGACATGAGCCTGCTTTGCACTGCAAAGGTTCTCAAATCTTGGGGCAATGTTTGACAAACATATCCTCAGGTCATCCTCGATCTGTCCGCGGTTGCGGTATTTAGTTTTGAGCGCAGTCAGTCTTGAAAAGCCTGCCTGGCACAAATATGTCGACGCGAAAAGGAGGCGCATTTTTAAGGCTATGTCGCAAAGCTGATCATTGCTATCCAGAATGACGAAATAGGGGAGATGCTTAAGTCTACTGTCACTCTTCAGCTGCTCTTTCATGTCTATTGACAGCTCGTCTGCTGAGCAGAGAAATGGATCCCGAACTTAGGCGAATGAACGGTAGTCCTCTTTGAAATAGGACCCAAACTGATTTCTGATATTCGGGGTGATACAATGTCATTTGACATAAGTATTGCGCTGAGTTTAGCTCCTATTCTACACGTCTTGCGCGGCCGGCAAAATCCGTGTTTCGGCAATTGTATGGGGTTGGCCAAGCTTAGCAATTCTATGAGCAACTACATAAGATGCCTCCAGACACTGCTTGGAGATGGTGGTTCGTTGTTGCTGGAGGCCATCACGTTCATGTTTAAAGAAGTCCACAGGCTTCTCTTTCTGACTTTTACGAATCAGAAACGTGTCCATAGTTGTGTTTGTTTGCTGATACAGTGTGTGTGAAGTTAATAAGGTTCTAATTTCAACGTCGTGTTCTTGTATGTGTGGTTGTGAACGACATGGATAAGGATAAGGCTGTGCTAGGCAATGATTCCAAACAAAACTAACTGTACACAATGTAGACAGGGACAGCACAAAATAGTATTCAAGTGCTGGTGTTTTATTTGTTGCAACACGGTGGATGATACAAAAATGTAAAGGTAGGTGTTAAGGAGAAAAGGGCTAGCTGCAGTTGGAAAAAGGTAGCTAGCTAGGCTAGCTCTCGGGGCTACGAGCTTTTTCAAAAGACTGGAGCAAATTACTCCTTAGAATAGGCTACGAATAGACCTACTGCAAGCGCAGTAAGGTATTACTAAGGAAGGAGTGAGTCTTTAAAAAGACTGTTTATAAAGCAATGAATATCTGAATGATACAGGAAACAAGAGAAATTGAACAAACTGCAGAGTCGTCTCAGGGTGAGCGCTTACCAATGCCTGCGGTTTTTTTTTATACTCGGAAACTTAGGTGCAACTCGCGTTCAAATGATAAAACTCCGTTTTGATTGGTGGATCAGGAGCAAAACCGTATTTGATTTGTTTGGGTCAGTCCAGCCCCTTGCATTTCGCCACTGAGGGAGCTTTCACTAACCAGTGACAGGTCGGACTTAGTTTTTTTTTTTCTCCGTCTGAGACATCGCGCCCCCCCTGGAGAGTGTTCGCGCCCCCCCAGGGGGGCGCGCCCCCCACTTTGAGAACCACTGGTTTAAGGTAACAAGCTAGCAAGTTTCGATCAGTGCTTTGTTTTTTTTAGTGCAGTCTGACGTTACTTAAATTAGTTAGCTCGCTTGTTTTAGACAAAGTATGAGATTAGTTAATCAGTAATAAAGAAAATGTGTCAATTGAAGTATCGGTTGTTTGCCATTTCTGTGTGGTGATCATACCAAACTGCCCCTACTTATTTCACCATTTCTGTGTGGTGAACACACCACACCGCCCCTACTTATTTACTTTGGCACTTCAATGGCAAATCTGACAGACCTTTAAATGCTTCTCACGGCAAATTGATACATGCGATTAATTTAGATAAAATGCACAAACCATATAACTAATTAGATTCATTTTTTGACAGCCCTATCTATATCCATCAATTCTGTCTACGAGAGACAAGAGGACTGTGGGCTTGTTTGTACAGGTATGTGTGTGTGTGTGTGTGTGTGTGTGTGTGAGTATGTGTGTAACCTACCGGACTCTGCAGAATCATGGAAACCCTCTTCCTCTGCTCCATCATGTTGAAGTCCTGCCGTAGGTCAGGTGCCATGTTCCTCTCGCGCTGATACTCTGGGTTGCTCTCATCAACGCGGTCGAAGTAGCGCTCCTTGTGGGGAGGGTTGGTGGGCGGGGGGGCCGTCACCACCCCTGCACCTGAATCTCCATTCATCCTGATGTCGGATCCTACAAAGGACAGCAGAACAACAACAGAATTGTGACTGGCTGATCATCTAAATTCCTTTCTGAAGAAAGTGCCGTCTCACTAAATCATTTCATCCAGAGATATCCATTTTACTTTTTGTATTCAACAAACCACTGTGTCAGATGTTTGTGCTGAAAAAATGAAATACCAACACAACAGAAAGCTACAAACTTTGCTCACAGTGGGGACCCAATTTTCTAAGCTTATCTAACATCCTTCCATTCCTTGAATATTCCATCATGGAGTCAAGTTACACTATGCAACAATTTGACACTTTTTGAGATATGGCAACTAGTTTTGGTGCCATCCTGAAATTCATTTTGATAGCATGTCATGTGAAGGACTGCTAAACACCTGAGTCTTTCCCACTAGCCATCCAGGATATGCATGTAATTCTGTGTTTCCTGGCTGGAACACCTTGCTAAAAATGGAAGAAAACAATGCCAGCTACACTGCCAAAAGACACCAGTTAGTGTGTTGGCAAGCTTCTATCAGTGTCAATTGGGCCGTTGGTGGTGTTTGCAACATTTTTGCATGCCTTTTAAGCGGTTAGCTTGGTAGTTTTGAAACAGAACTCCTTATTGCTGATTTAAGTCACTCCTCTTGCTACATGGCTACGTGAGTCTGCTCAGCTGGGCCTCTATTGATTTCCTGCTGTCTGCCTGTCTGTTCTCTGCCCCCATCAGGGTTATCAGGCCTGACAGGAAAAGACGGTCCCATCTAAAATCACATCCTGTTAAATCTGAGACACTTCCAAACACAAGAGTGTTTTATCCAACAGAACAGGACACAAACCTTTTATACTTAAATTTCATATACCGGTAGTAGAAAATGGAAGTGGAAATAAGAACTGATCACACAAATACACCAAGGAAAATAAGAGTGTTAGTCGCAATACTGATGTTACAAAGCAGAGAAAGAATTTGGACAAATGTCTCATTCTAATCATGAGCATTGTGCAAAAGCATTGTGTGCTTTCACATTCATTTAAATATGGGAGTAGTACTGAAAAGGAACAAATGCACAATTATACAATGACTCAGAGAAATGTGTGTGAGAGAAAGAGAAAGGCAGAGAGAGTTGGAGACAGAGAGAGGAGTGGGGTGGGGTGGGTGGGTGAAGGCTGGCTGGCTAAAACCACACTGCCATTAGTCCTCTGCTAAGCATCCAATCCAAAAAAAAAAAAAACTCTGCTGCCATGACAACCTATCGGAGAGCCAGAACCATGTAGAGTTGCTCCTAAAGTGAAGTTGCACTGACCTGACTCGAATCACAAAAAGCCAGACATACACATTTCACAATGTGCTACCTACAGTCTCACTCAAGTCCAGGTCTAGTGTGAGTGTTAGTACAAACTGGGCTCTTCTCTCATCTCTCAAGCATTGTGTGACCAATTAGCACTAATCAGAGAGGAATGGGACTGAAGCAATTCATTTTCCAACAAACTTCTGATTAAGCCAAAAAATGAAATCTTCAATATCTGGAAAGTTCTCAATCTGACATATACACAAGACAGTCAATTTTACACTGACTTCATGAATTATTCAGGGTTCAACCATGTAAACATGTCAGGCAGTCACATCATCTAGATAGGTCACATGGATGGTGTCCGTGTCTACAGTAGCCTATTTGCCAAAGAGTTTTTAGTGAATTCTTGGTTGATACATTTTGAAAACCTAGAATAATTTTGTCAGGTTAACAGTAGTAGATACAAACGTTAACTAGCTCAGTAGCCTGCTGTAGAATGTGCTGGTTCGACAGAAGATCATGTCGCGTTGATTTTCTGGCATCTGTTAAACTTTTCGTGGCCAGGGAAATAGTGGCCTAAATGTGTGTTGACTTCTTTCGGGAGTGAAGATTACATGGGCGACCTGCTTAGCTTTACCACAGAATTATTTCATAAACGCTAGTTAAAAACAAATGGCAATATCAATACATTTTACGACACTGCACTCTAAGTGCACTTGTTCTCTGATCGGTGTGTCAAGGTGTTCACCTGGGGGACAGTCGCCACTGGCGACTGACGGGGGAATAAATGGTTGCAAAATTACAAATTTAAGCGCACTGGCAACCATTTTAGTCGCTGGCAACCCCCCCTGACAAAGACCATGTCTGAGAAGGCTGAGTGCAGTTCTCTGGATAACCTCCAAAGCCAGACATAATGGAGTGGGAGGAAGGGAGAGAGAAAGATATTTCTGACTCATCACTATTGATTATTTAATTGAAGCACTAGTTTGGAAAGCTAAAGTAACACAGTACTCTTTGTATGATGTGAGACATCTGGAGTGCCCATGCTAGAAATTCAGGATCAGCTTTAGCACAGAGAGAAGGGGGGGGGGGGGAGAGAGAGAGCTGCTTTCGGAGAGGACAAAGAGTTGAGCAGCAGCCCTCTCCCTACTCGCTGATGCAAAGCAGGAAATAACTGAAGCATTGTGTAACAGTACCTCCCTTCGGGTGATCTATGGTGGACTACGTTTTGCCTGAGCTAAAGCAACACAGCAGTGCAGTGCGAAGGAGGAGGGTCACTGCGGTGGCAACAGCACTCACACTATGAGAGCTCACAGTACAGCGGGATGAAGCCTTTGCTTGGAGCCCTGGTCGCCATGCTGAAGTGTTCAGAAAAATGCTCAATCTCCTTGAAAACAACGGTGGGTCTACCTATAAAAGGAGATCCTTTTGAAATAGATTTGCAATGTGCTAACTAGGCCACAATTATTTTTCATATTTTCATTATTAGTAGTTTTAATTCATCACCATATATCACTAGTTGGTTAACGGAAACTTGGCCCTACTCAAGAGTACTGAATTAGGCTAAATAATAACAAGTGTTTCGAAATGCACTCTTTTCCCCTGATTGGGTAAATGACTTACGGTACGCCTTTATTTTGTAACCGCTGTACTGCAAGACTTTACTTTTGACGTTTAGGGACATTTATTTTGATGCACTGTACGGACTGAGTAGTTCATCTCACGAGCTCAGAGGGAAAGGACTTGCCGAACTATGTATGATGTATAGAAAGCTCTAGGTTGTTTTGTTATTAAGGGTTGAGCTGGCACAGCGACAGTATTTTCCACTTATTTTGATAATGTTCCGCTTAAGTTTGAAAACGCCATGTTAAGGGTTGCCAACTCTCACACATTTGGCATGAAACACACTTTAATGTCCTGACTCATGCTAGCATGAAAAAAAAACATTGACTTTAATGCATTTATAAATACCCTTATTTTGGTCAATCTCACTGATACTCGCGCCAAGCCAACCTTGAAAGTTGGCAACCCTGTATGTTGATGCTAGCTTTCCTGGTCTACACATATGTATGTTAGTAAAGTTGAACTGTTATTTGATGGTAACAGTTGTTAAGGGTCATATGCACATTTACTATGGTGTAAGGATAAAGTGTATGTGTTTGTAACAACGTAATGTATTTGTAAGAGCTCATTATGTGCTTATGTTCTGTGTGTACCTTAGTCCTTATATTGATAAACGGCAAAAATAAATAAAGGCCTGATAAATCATTAGTAAGCTCCATTGTCCGGCTGGTGTTCACTACGACAGGATAATAGGGTAAAAATACTAGGATTTGTCCAACTCTAGATTAAGTCACTGTGCTCAGACAGCTGAAACATCTTAACTACTCGAATTCTCTCAGCACTTTGGGAGCAGAATGAGCCATTGGAGTGCAAAAGGAGCAGATCATCTGTAAAGACTATGACACCGACGGCCATCATGCCTCTAGGGCGAGAACAAAAGAGTGACAGACAAACACGAAGAGAAAGAGGTGTCAGAACTGCCTGCTAACGCATGAACTTAAATGCCCTCCACAGGCCTAACACATAGACTGCCACTGACCATTGTTCCCCCAGTCTCTGCACAAGAGTGATTTAGAAGGCCCTGGATGTGCTGTTGGAATGAGGGCCACTGAACTGTATCAAGTTGCAGTCAGTCAGAGGCAAGGTCCATGCCAAGGCCTTCAATCTCAATCCCCAATCCTTCCCCAACTCCCCGAGTGTGGCAGCATACTAGCTTTGCACCAGTGTATCCCTCTACCACTGACCACAGCTGCCTGTCATCACTACCTCAACACAAGCACAGGGCCAGGGGGATCACATCAGCAACACCTATTTCACATCTGAAGGCCTGAAAGCCTGAAGGATTACTCAAAGCCATAGGCGTCCTACAGTGAGCCCATCTTAAAACTCATGTGCTGCTACACAACCATGCTACACACAATCCTATCAATCCAACTACTAAACAATCCAATTAACAGTGACATGGATAGGATGATGTAGTCTACGGTGAGGCCAAAATCAACATACAACTGATGGTGGTGTGACTGTGGTGTATTTTTTTCACTAGCTTCCTGGCAAGTACCTAATGAATGCAGGACAAAAGGTTTTTGCCTTTCTTCAAAAGTTCTGTGAGTTCTTACAGATGCATTATGGAGTTTTTCTAATACCAGTGAGCTAACTGATCAACAGGCAACATACTAGCCTTACAAACTACAACATCATACTAGCCTTACAAACTACAACAACAGACTAGCCTTACAAACTACAGCAACATACTAGCCTTACAAACTACAACAACAGACTAGCCTTACAAACTACAGCAACATACTAGCCTTACAAACTACAACAACAGACTTGCCTTACAAACCACAACAACATACTAGCCTTACAAACTACAACAACAGACTTGCCTTACAAACCACAACAACATACT